>NW_010184042.1:0-39806 GCF_000695765.1 Mesitornis unicolor
CCCCCCCCCCGAACAGCTAATAATGATTTTATTCATTGTTCTTGCCACCAACCAAACGAGACACGCGGGACTGACGAATCTTCTGGCTTCCAGGAGCGATGGCAAGAGGAGGAGGAGGAGGAGGAGGAGGAGGAGGAGGAGGGGGGGTGGTAGTGGTGGTGTTGTCAACGCGAGGACGAGCGAGGGATGGCGGTGCCTGCAACCTATGGCTGAACTGGAGGTAATTCGGTAGCGGATCAATAACGTAACGAAGGTTCCTGAAAGGCTGCAACGCTGTACGGAGCCTGGTTAGCGATTAAATCATTCATTTCTTTAATGCTTTGCTAGCTGGGCGATACCTAATAAATGTTCTGGTTTGTGCTGTAGCTGGTTTATTTGCTGCTTACAGGCAGAAAAGGAAAACAAAATAAAAACAAGGCAAATGTCCTCTGATAATCACCTTTAAAAAAAAACCCATAAGGTTTATTAAGGTTTTAAAAGGTCCTTTAGGAGCACAGCTGTTTGTCTTTATGGTTTGCAGTGCATCTCTGCTTTTTCAGGTCGAGTTTGGGCCTTGCAAGAACGAATGTGTTTGTGGACAGTAAGAATGAATTTGGCAGTGATCGATGCAAACAGGGAAAGGTGTCATTCTTTTGTAGTATTTATTTTGCCCCAATTGTTAACTAATGTAACTTGTGAAGCAAAGCCAAAAGTACGTCTGAAATGATACTGAAACCAGACAAAGAATATTTTATGCGTAAAGACACTGAAGCTTTCAGCTGTGTAACTTCTGACACGATTCAAATCAAACCGGATTTCTGTGCAGCTGAGGGGAGGCTGAGCTGAGCGGTTTTGTACGGGTGTTTCCGAGGCCCACGAGCTCGGTGTTCGAGCTTTCTGCTCGAGCTTTGTGCTTGGCTCGGTGAGAGAGCTTGCTGCAGCCGCCCTTCTGCTTCACTGCACGAACGGAACCATGAGAGGTCGGAGAAAGGAGGTGAAAATGTCACCTATTTCCAGAAAGTCATGTTATAAAAAGTGACCAAAAAATGCGATGTATACAGCAGATGCCCAGTTGGTGTGCGTTTTGATCTACAGTTATCAAATGTCTTAAAAATAATTGTAATACCATAGCATGTGGTCTGTAGTGATTAGGGAAAATGTATTTTGTAGTAGAGATTATTTTTTTTAAACTAGTAAAATCGTGCATACTACATTTGATTGCTTTCTCTGTAGCTACGTTCACTTTCTATATTTAAAAATGTATCCCTAATCCCAGTTTCTGTAACAATCACCATTCTGTGTTTCAGCTTTATTTTAAACCCGCGCTTCAAATAATTGAAATGGCAATTAAATCGTATTTAGCATCTAATAAAGATTTTAAAAACGCGGTGACTTCAGTCTTTTCTTAACGCTGCAAATCACGTCTTGTAATATTTCTCATAGGTGGTTCTCGCAACAAAGGGCTACAGGAATAATGCGATTAACATTTTAATTTCCCTGGATGTTTACATAAAAGAAAGTATACTTATGTATGACATCACTAAAAATATAAACCAAGGAGCAGAGCAATTTTAACAGTTAAAGTCTGAAAGTGGAGGAAAACTACCCTGAATATATTGAACTTCCCTGTGCTTTTGGCAACTCGTAACTTTTCCTGATGCTGTTTAAAATACAGCTCACAGAATCAAAGCGATCTTGGTGCTTTGACAGTGAAGTAAGGACTATGTCTTTTATTTAATTTTTTGTAGAGCGCCAAGCAAAACGGAATCTCAGTCCCTGACTCGAGCCTGGGCTCTGCAGTTCCACAGATAACATTTAATAAATGGCTTTTACAAACACGTGTCCCACTTCTTTTTACAGATGAGATCTGATGGGGGGGGGGTTGTTTATTTGTGGCTTAACACGGAAGTCACACGAGCCACAAGAGGAGATGTGGAATTATTACTGCTTGCTGATGCGCGTTAGAATTAATGTCAAGAATTCCTGCAGCACTAATAAATATTCCATCAATTTTTCAGAGATCTTTTAAAAAGTGGTTTTTTCCCTTGTTGCAGTCCAATTGAGGCTGTTTTTTGCTACGTACAGAAGTGGAGAAAAACATCCTTATCCCTGAATTTTAGTATCTGGATTGCTTTGCCTTCAAATAATTCCTTTTCTGTTGTGTGATCTTGTCACCTTGCATCATCCTTAAGTAAAAATACAGCAGTTCTGCTTCAGCAGTGAGCTTTAATGTTTTTTAGGAGATATTTCTACTCTGAAAGGTCTGCATGACAAAAAACCCACGTAGTAATGGAATTCTTTTCCTTTTTCAGCTGCAACAACTGTTACAGTTAAAATCTCTCAGATTAATCTAGGAATTGGATTGGTTTAACTCCTGATAGCTTTACATATTCTTCTTGCAAATGTTGCCGTTTTATTTAGTGACTTTCAAATGTGAATATTTGCACGTGTTCCCTCAAATGATTTTATACGTATGGAAGAATAAAGTTGTTAGATTTTTGCTGTTAATAAAGGTGATCCATAAAACTTAGTGATGGGCTGATCCCAAGTGGGTTTTGGTGTTGGTTTTATTTCCCCTACCTTGACCTTACTTTTTTTCCTTTCCCCCCTCCTTCCCCAGAAGTGCTCTAAGCACCCTAAGTATCTAAACACAGCTATGTTAGCATTCTGCTGGGTTACTGGTTACTTTTGACAGATAAAAATGCAGTGTCTTTGGTTTCTTCTTAATTTTTCTGTATCTTGATAGTTTTGGAGGGGTTTTTTACTGATCTTTCCCCCCCCATAATTGTTTGTATCAGTTATCAGTAAGGTTTAACAGCTTGCACAGAAAGTGTGTTACTTGAAACTTAATGGAGGCAGTTGTTGGTATGAAAATCCTTTCTGTTTCTTGTGAAATTTACTCACTTCTTCCTAGACAAAGGAAAGTATTTGGGGTTTGTGAGTTGTCGAGCTGAACAATGTAGCTAAATATTTGAAGCATGATACTGCTGGGGGGGGAGGTCGGTTGAGAGCAACATAAAGCATCGACTAAGCTTGCCTCAGGTTCTGCTGGTTGGTTGGGTTCTGGGGGTATTTTTGGTGGGGGTTTTTTTTGGTTAGGATTTTTTTTCTCATCTCAAACGGGAATTCTCACCACCAGTTGCTTGCTTTTTTGTGACTGTTGATTCCAACTTTGAAACCACCCATTGGTCTTGCAAGGGCAAGAAGTGAGAGATGGTACTTGGGAGGGCAGGCACCTTTTTAATTAACATCAAGTATATTAAATACCTGCAGAAAGAATCAAATGTGCCAAAATACTCAGAGTAAATTCCTTCTGCAGTTATATGCAATAACCTACTGCTTAGCTAAGCAGCTTCACATCAGAATGCTGTTAAATACTCACTTCTTCATGCCAAGAGCTTATCCTTTCTGCACCCCGCACTGGTAACCCACCTGAACTTTCAGCTACGACGTTCCCCATGGAGTGCTTCGTCACTGAGTATTCTGCCTCTACTGGGTACCACACGGTGAACTGCACGCTTCTGGTCTTTACCTTTCCTTCCTTTTTCAGTGCACTCATTACCAGATAACGTGGATGTCTTCCTGCTCCACCCAAAACACCCCATTTCACCTTTCGCTTGCTTCTCCTTGTTAGTAGAATCAGGTACCTGCAGTACCCAGGGCACCGTCAGCGTTGACAAATTAACACTTTATAAAAGTGAACCTCTTGACAAACAGATTTCCAGGTGTTCCTATGGGCAGCTAGAGGAGTAAAGCAACATCAAGTCACTTATGAAAACATCACTCTTTTCTGTGTAAAAACAATGAACCATGGGTCTACTATCAAGCTTCTGGAAGTACAACTCTACGTCATTTACATTTTGAGCAGTAAATGAGTACGGCTGAAATTCATCCAGTGACTCTCAAAACCTCTTCAGTACGGCATTATCCAAACAAACATGAATTGCCCCAGCCATGACTTTCTTCCAGTTTCACTATTGTGTCTTCTGAGTACAAAAACCATCCCTTACAAAGCGAAATGAAGACTTAGATCTATGGAATTGCTATTGAATAAAGGAATTCTGCTGGTTTATAGTGGGGTTTTGTTAAGGGGTTTCTTGTTGTTTTGTTTAAAACCCATTTAATTTGTGCTCCTGAGTTTTGTAGAAGACCTTTGAGTAAATTTTCTGGATCGGTTTGACAGTGCAACTTTCTGTGCTGAATGCATCCCCTAATTATCCAGAGAATTTTGAGGAAATGGTTCAACTGCTGTACTTAATTGTTCGCTACTGGGCTTTTCTTCACAGAGAGTCTTGGATATTTGCCATGTTCAGTTTCGCGTCCATTTGATGGCTCCAAAGTTTTCTGAGAATTCTGAAGATTACGTGGGGGTTTTTAAGTGGAGCTTTGAAAAAATTAATATACATGGTTCATTTAAGGAAAGCTGCTCCGTAATGAATACAGAAGCAGAAGAGGATGGTTACTACGTTGCTTTGTATGCTGACAATTATTTTCTTAGCTTATTCTGTAAAACTGCTGAAAACATTTGCTGTAACCATAATTTTTCGTAAGGTGTTCCAGTGTGCTAAGGCAGTTTTTGTTGAGCAGAAGACTCTCAAAAGATGGATCATTGGTTTGTTTCACTGCTTTCACGTTAGAGTTCTACGTTTAAGAAGACACTTGAAGTCTAAGTGACACATTTTACTTATATTGATACATTTAAAAGTTTCTGCAGACACATTTTAAGCATCCTTCAGTGAATATTTATTTCTGTTTCTCTAAATGAAAATCCAGCTTTCTGTTTAACTAAGTTTGAGGGCTATTTGTGATTCACGATCTGGATTTGATTTTTCTCAAATGGCAGCAGCCTGTGAGAAGTACAACTTTTTAAAATCCAGCTGAGGGTGGTTTGACTCCTCACGGTGGGGTTGGTTACCGGGAGCTTTGGTATAGGCTTGGAAATTCCTTGAAGTTAATACAGGGCGCTGTGACAGATTTACATCTGTGTGATGACTGGGGAGATTCTGTCGTATTGCTACCAGAGATACAGTCTGATACGCTTGGCAATGGTAAGAACAGGAAAGGCCAAAGGAAAAATATTCCAGTGTTTACAGATACTCCTTGTACCATTTGGGTAAAGCCAGAGGAGGCCATCAGAAATATCAGAGAGAGCTTGAAGAGATGAGCAGTACAACATAGGTAAAACTTCATGATGTTACATTCAAAATCATCTACTGGAAGAAATAATATCAGTCAATCATGCTCCTTATGGGCTCCTAAACCAATATAAGAAAAACAGCTTTATTCGATAGCTGGTAGTAAATCTTTTTAAAAGACCATTCTATTTATTACATACTCGATATTGGAAATATGGTAATGTTTTCCTAGAACTCTAATATGAAACCAGTGAAACAAAACAATGACAAATCTCCTGTTTGAATACTATGTTGAGTCTTTCACTTTGGCTCCAGAGAATTGGAGTTCAGAGATACACAAGGAAAATAGGATCAAGAAAAAATATTCTAGGAATAGAACTAAAGACCAAAGAAATGGAATAAAAATATTTGGAGGAGGTAGTATTTTAGGATGGCATACAACATTTCTCTGTTTCAGAGGAGATAAAGCAGGATCTTCTGTCAACTCCAGGACGTAGCTCAAGAACTGAAATAGTTGAAAGATTTCAAATTAAAACCGATGGTTTTCCCCATCACAAGACACAGCCACCCTGGGAGAAATCACTAACGCGAGGACTTTAGCAGTCTGCAGAACTGACACTTCTATAGGTAAGAACATCCAGGAACAGTGCAGATGTGATTAGAAAGATCCTTAGTCTGATCCATCACAGCCTTGCTGTGTTGCCAGCTTTAAGACAACCCTTAGTGCTTCTATGTAGCGTCGTTTGATTTCATTTAGAGCTGTGAAGTACTTTCATTTCCATGTAGTTGCAATATCTGTTTTCCCCAAAATAGTAATGATGCAGCGCGAGCCGTACCAATATTTGCACTTCCAGTGAAGATCACAGCGCTGTTAGCATTGAGCCATTTGGCTGACAGTGCCTACTTTGTGTAGCATATGTGATTTGTCACTCATCCATGAAATACACATCACTGCGATTCTGATCTCCATTTACTGTTCACTCTTTTGTGAAAATACCGGGCTGCTGATCCAGATTTCTCAGGATTTTGTATTCCTCTATAGCGTCTACCTGGTGCCTTGAAAAGATTATTTTTAATTTGTTCACTTTGCCCGGTTAAACTGTAGCAGGGTTTTGGTGTGCCAAGTAGGCGTGGAGCACTGACCGACATACAAACTGTGTAAAGTAACCTCCGATTTAAAATCACTGAATCAATCTCTTGCTCTTACGGGTTTTAAAGCATGAGATACAAGTGAGATTAGACCACAAATGACCCTTACACACATGATGCTGCTTATGTTTTTTGTTTGGTTCCCTGTTTTTAAGCCAATACCAATGTAAGATGGAGATTCCCTCCCCTTTCCCAGGTGAGGACCTAGCACAAGATTAAAATATCTTGCATGCTCATCCATAGTTTTCCCATGCGAAGTAGAGCAGCTTGTTTAATGGAGGCTAAGGAGAACTTTGTTTCAAGGGTATCTGCCCAGGTGTGTAGCTCATTCTTTTTTGGAGGTACAAAACACTGTTTTCTTTCCTGTGGAAGAATTTGAACTGAAGTTGGATCCCCCTGCGCACCCGAGCGGACAGAAACTACAAAGTTGTTGGATAAAAGGCACAGCCACTGCTTTGGTTGGGACCTGGTTTGGTGAGTGTGCTCTAGAAATGCTCCAGGAGTGGGGTGCACAAGTGAGACAAGCAGAAGATTTGTGGATCCCAAGTCAGAGCAGGCAGCTTCGGGCACACTCAGAAGTCTTTAAGACACCCGGAAACTTTCCCTGTTGGAGAATTAAGTGTCCACATTTTGAATGGAAGTACCTAAAGATGACTTACAGTTGGGCTGTTACCTTTGCACCCATCTCGGGGTCAGCTCGTCCCTCATGGGGGTGGTGTTGCAGCAAGCTCTGGAGCATTCACACACTGCTACTTTCTGCACCTGTGTGTGTTTTATTTTTAAAGCTCAGACTTCCAAGACCAAGTGAAAAAGGAGCTGAACTTAATCTTTCAGAGTCAAGTCTGACTGCTACTGATTGCCTCTTGGCAGGCCCTTGTAAGTAAAGCACTGAGTAACACCAAAACTCAGTCAACTAACAGAAAGAAACACAATGTCTTACAAAGACCAGACTGAGCATTTAAAGAAATAATACACAGGTATTTCTTTTTAACATAGCTCTAATTTTAGAGGTGGTTATTCTGGTTATAATAAAGCTACGTTTATTTAGTCCCTGTATCAGGGGTTTGGTATGTATGTTTGAAAGTGCTTTAAAAGAGAAATGACTGTAGGATTCATTGACCTCTCCACTTAAGTACAACGAACGTTTGAATTACCTCGTTAAAATATAAATTATGCCAAACCTGCGTGTTAGCATTTGAGGAGCTGGGACCTTCAAAAATCCATGTCCAAAAATACCAACATTGGTTTTGTTTGCATGCAAGGTGGTTCTGTTCTTAAGAAACAGCTGGGCCATGTTTTATGTTTTATCTGTCTGTTAGGCATTTATTAGAAATGAAAGCTGCAGTTGTGACAGTTTCTTCTAGATCTGAGCAATAAAGTACAATATCAAATTCCCTCAATTTGATAAATACAAATGGAAAACATCATTTCTCCCATTTGTCTAATACGATTCATAAAATTAATTGGAGTTTGAGAAGAACAAGAGGAGGGGTGTTCTGCTGAGCGTAAATTTCAAGACACAGTTGTTCCAGGGAATTCTGGAAAACCTGTTTTGTGCAAACAGAAAAGAGAGTTGCCTGACAAATTACCAAAAAATATTTGCTGCAGAGCCTGCTAATGGACACGTTTTTCTAGTTCTGCTTTTGCTGTTTTTAAGGGATAAACAAGGAGTGCAGAGAGAAAGTGAAAAAGTTGCAGATGAACCAGCACAAGTCAGGGTAAGTCCCCTGTGCTATAGCAAACTCCTGAACAAGATTGAAAGCCATTTAAAAATTGGAAAAAATAAAAAAATGGGACAGTCCCTTAGGAAAAAAAAAAAGCTACATCGGTTTTCCATCCTGCAGGTAAATGCCCGAGTTAAGGAAGAGCTGATTTAAGCTGGGGTTCAGAGTCAGTAACTGCAAGTCACAGAGGTTCCCAGTGAAGTTCCGGTGTCAGTGTTTCTGGTCACTGGGAGTTGAACATCACGGTGGGTTCTCAGAGCCCAGGACATTGCTTCTCCTCACACCCTGCACAGCCGTTGCTGACGATTTTAATAACACAGGCAGGGGATTTCTAACGCCCAAGTCCCAGTGCTGTTTAAGTTATTACTTAAAACTGATTTTCAAAGTCATTAATGCTCTTAAAATCAGGAAGAGATACTTATCTAATTCCATTTAAAAACAAAGTATCACTCACGTCTTAAATTCTAACAACATAGCAGCACCTCTGCTCTTTTTTTTTTTCCCCAAAGTCCTTTTCTTTTGAAGTCCTTTACAAGTCCTAACAAAACCAGTCCAAATTAGAAGTCCTAAATCCCCTTTCTTTGGGTCTTTTAATCTAAACTAAATCTTTGACATCCAAGTAAAAGTAGAAAACCCCTCAACCGAAACTGACTTTTTGGTTTATGGTCCACCACTCTTGGTGCACGCAAGATTTCATCAGATAAAGTGTAACTGAAATGTGGTATTCACATCTACTCCCAACCCTCATTTTCATGGCCAAGGGCTGCCTGACCTGGACCACCACAGGGTCTCTGCTGACAACAGTTTAACTGTGCATGCAGCAGGATGCGAGTCCCCAGCTCTGTGCCCTGGCACCTGTTAATTTGCAAGCACAGTCACAGCCTTTGTGGCAAACAAAACCAGACTGCCGTTGTGCTTGGCTTCTAAAGAATCAGGTGTCTTTCTAGTGAGGTGTAGCATGTAACATGTGGAACATGTCCAACACAGATCGAGAGGCTGAGATAAATCCTAGTTTGTAACACGCCCTGATCCATCTCAGTCCATTTTTGCTCAGCCTCCCAATTACTGGATTCTATATTCGATCCAGCAAATAATGAAAAACTCTGAAATGCTTAAAATGATGGCACTAAAGATCACTGCAGGAAGAGCTGATGTGGAAAGCAAATCCAGAAGAATACAAAGTATAAAGCTGTGGAGAACTTGAGAGAAAACGATGTAACATTAGATGGGGGTAATCATAAATTAACAGCTGTCAGGGAGATTCACAGTGCGTCTCAAACTCTACAGTGTTGTGAACTGGTTGTGAACCTGTACTTAGAGGTGGTCAAGAGCTGGTTGCAGCTGTTTGCAGCAGATCTGTTTAAAAGTACTTGAGGGATATCACAGAGGAGATGCTACAGTGATCAAAGACTTTGTCAGACCTTACTGGGAACAGGAAGGTTAATGCATGAAAAGCACTGAAAAGAATCTTTAAATGGGATTTGTGCATGAAGTTTCTTGCTATTTTGTTCTCATCTGGTGAAAACAGGACTGCTGGGGAGAAGGGGGAACACCCAGGTTTTTAAAAAAGGTAATAGGTAACAGAGCCCTTCAGTAACAGTCCAACAGTACCACAGAAGGTATCAATCTGCTGAACAGGGCATATATGTCATTGTAAAGAAATATATGATAACAAATACACTGTCTAATTTCTCCATGAAATAAAGGGGACGGTCAGTATCCTCCATGCTTGGTGATATAAAAGGCAGTATTGTTATCAGTGACAAATGGAATCAGTCATTGAATGTTGTAAGAATGCACTATTTGTGCTGCAGGCTGCTTTCCACCAGTGACCTCATGTGTTTTAGGATCTGTAGTCCTAAAGCACCGCCCCACCATGAAAGGGTGAACCTAATGCTAATACCAAAGCATTCGTCAGATGAGGTGCGTTATCACTGTTTTCACTTGAAAGATCCTGCATTCCAAAAATAAGTGAAGACACCCCTGTGATCACGCAAGTGTGGATCGGACAGCGGCTTGACAGAGCCAAAGAAAAGCATCCCAACATCAGTTACTTAAAACCTGTGTGGCAGTGATCCCCCCTGCAGTTTCATCACTTGGAAATAGAATTTTTTGTTACTGGCCTTTGGGATACCTTTACCACTGTATTCAACTGCTGCTGTAATTGGCACTTGCAACTCAACATTTCAGTTGAAACTGAGAATCAGTTTCATACACTTCCCATAGTCCTGATGGTATCGTTACTGTCTCTTGCAATTAATTCCTGTTAACATTATTCACATCCACTGTCTTTGAATAATTCCTGCCATGTTTCTTACTCACTGTGATGGTTTAACAGAACCAACTGTCAAAAAAGTCACACCCAAACCTACCCTGATGCATTCTCTTGGAAGCAGGCCCTTCCTCTGCTACTCAGCATCAGGATAACCTGCAGCAGCCACAGCGTTCCCTTGGGTGAACCATGACCACAAACACATTGTGAATTCACAGCCCACACCTCCCCTCTGGCTGCTGAGGCCAAGCAACCCTCCTCAGGTGCAGGGCCACTCTCAAAGACGCCTCAAAACAGCAGCAGAGGTGCTAAATTCACAAGGAACTCATCTGCAATCCTCCCTCTCACCCCAAAGGTGCCATCTACTGCCACTGGTGTAGGCAGCAGATTCCTCAGCAGCATCTTGATGCCAGACAGACTGCTTATCCTATGTGAGCACCTCCATGCCAAAAAAGGGCATCAAAATGTCCACCTCCTCTCCTCATTTTAAGATGAGCCAAAGTGTTGATGTAGGCTCACGTTCACATCGTGGAGGACACTCTGCTGCTGGCTTTGGGAGTCTGAGCTCACTCTACCCTCTCACCATGAACACCACGCTTGGCTGGAGACTCACAAAGGTTATTTTCAAATTGAGTATCATACTGTAATATAGATATATACTGTAATATATGATGTGGTAAAACTTTAATAAAGCAGGTTCTGGACACTGCCTCTCAGAATTACCTTAAACTTTCACATGCCGTGTTCCCTTGGCAGGTGAAGCAGGCAGAGCGTCCTGCAATACTGCAGAAGTTGATCACCACCACCAGTAGCTGTCCTACAGGGGGAGATTTGGCACTGATGTACAACTGATCCTTAAGTGCAAAAATGCCCTCAAGGAAGTAGAAAAAAAAAAATAAAGTTACAAGCTTGTACTTACCAGACCCGTATGCCAGAGGGGACAACGCTATAATGAAGTACAGTCAGTACCTGCGCTGTTGACAGAAGACCTGGGAGGTGGGGGGATATCAAGTGACACTCAAGGCTTGCTTACACATGCAAACCATTTTGCTGTTTCTCTCTTGCACCTATTCCTAGAAAAATCAGTTTCTCAGGTGTTTTTTTGGGCTCTCTTCCTCCACATCCATGCACCCAGATTACCGGGTCAGGCCTCTTCCCCTCTGCCATTTCCAGCCCTTGACGTTGTCTCAGCTGCCGCAGCAGCAGCAGCACTGCTCCCTCCAGGGACTGAAACGCAGACGTCTTCAAATGGCTGTGAACATCACAAAAATTCCCCAGACCCTTCCCTTTCTCATTCTCAATTATCCCAGATGTAACCAACACATTCACATCAGTTTAACGTCTTATGGTTATGAATCCCTTGGTGTTATTTTAAGAGCTCACATCATCTTCCACCTTCTTTCCTTACAGAACGTTATCAGAAATTAGGAAGGGTTTGGGTTGAAGACATTAGATCCTCATGATATTTTATTCTGATTCTTCTAAAGCTCAGAATGGCCTTCCAGCTTAAGGGTAAGACAGAAGTTCTCATTCTACCACCTTTATTTTCTAGGAACTACAGTAACATTTTCTGTTCATTTCAGAAATGGAACGAGGACTCTGACAAGATCACTACTTCCAGTCTCTTTATTGTCATCTTAAATTATATTGCTTTCCATTAAATTGCTCATCAGTAGAAGATTCATCTCAGACGGCTCAGTACCTGAAACCATCCAACACAAATTCCATTTTCATGGGCTCCAAAGTCTGAAATTTGTTTCTGAATGAGAATCAAAACAGTGATAAAACGATTCCTACGAGTTACACTACTGCAACTTAAATGCAGTGGTAAAATTAAGCACAATGGCCTCATGCACTCAAGTTTGGGTTTTTTGGAGCATGAATTTAAATGACTAATTTTATCCTTTATCTAAGCAAGTATGCAAATATGCGTTTCCATTCACATTTAGAAAAAAAAGTGAGACTAATTGGTATCTACAAATTTGAAATGTAGTGAAGTCATTCTTCACCAGAACTCACTGACGCCCCTTTGAAGGTGCTTACAGAGAGCATCTTACTGTATCAAACACCTGCGGGTCTCTGCTTGTTCCATATGAACTACTTTGTTACTAATGCTATGGTTCATCACAAAAGGAGTAATATACATCAAAAGCTTACTCCTCACCTTGTCGATTCTCTACAGGAAAGCCATCATTATTTAATTCTGATTTATTATAAATGCAGAACTGGACATTACAGAAGGCAATTGGTGGCAATTTGGCAAGGCCAAGTAACAGCATTACAGTAAGTTCAGAGTTTCCAAATAAAGCAAAAAGTTGGTTTATTACGGAGAGCAGCAGTAGAAAATTCTTGCCTTAGAAGAAGATAATGGCACTGAACATTTCCGTGCTTCTCCTGTCTGTTGAGTATGCAGCCATTTAACCAGCAGTATTCTTCAAATTTTCCTACAGATAAGAGTTATAATAAACCTCAAGTTGGGCTATGACAGAGTTCTTGCCACTGAACTTGCTTATAGGCAGCTCCCCACATCTTTTTGTGCTCGGATTCAAATACAGCACTTTTCTAACTTATTTAATATAAATTAACATAAATTAACATGTAAATTGTCACTTTAAATCCCATGGCCAGCTGCCCAGCAGTATTCCAGGTACAAGGGTGCCAGTCAAAACACAGGTCCAATAAGGCAGCCAGATCCAAAGCAAGAAGAGACTCCTCCATATTTCAAATTATTGTGCCCTTTCTCAATTGATGCCACCTCACCTCTGCAGAGCACAGCACGGCCGCTTGTTTCTCAGCTGTGCAATCTCTTCAGTTATACACATTTTGTATAACTTCAGTAGAAATGTGATCAACGTTGTGGCTGTTGAGGCTTGGCATCATGGTGTATGCTTTAGGATTGTGGAACTGGTTTGATTTTAAACCATGTCCTCCCTTGAACATTTAAGTGATTTTATTTTCCCCTTCTAAGACTGCATTAAAAAAATCACAAAATTGAGCATACAAAAAAAATTCCCATTCTATTAGAAATATAACTCTTACATATGTATATATTATTTATTCTAATAAGGGATCTTTATTTTCTTGCTAAATTCCCTACTTTATTTTTGCAGCTATGCACAGAACAAATAACTCTCAAACTTCTGAGAGTTGAGCACAATGTAGCAAAACACATTAATTTTCACTGCTGTTTAGCATAAGGATTCGTTTTCCATTAGCTCTGTCCCTTAAATGCTTGTGTCTCATCTGCACGGTGCTCCACTCAGAGACAAAATACCCAGTGTGACCCTGTGCTGACACCTGCAATTAGCACAAGGTCAGTCAAGGATGGGGAAGCAGCAGGAAGTAGAGAACAACCCAGAGAAATTAAATAAAGCTCAGGGAAGGTGCACCTTCACCTACTCCAGGGTGGTTTATTTTTGATCATTCATTAGGTCTTGTTTCTGATGTACCTGCCCTCTTCAAACTTAAAAACAGCCCATTAAAAGAAGTAATACAAATTTAACGTACCTTGACCTACCCATCTGTTGCATCCCACAGAGGACAAAGACCACTTCTGGGGATCCAAACCTCGTGTTCACGTGGGAAGCAGCCAGCCATTCAATACCGATGGTGCCAGTTTCTTCGTGGCTGAGATGCAGCATTTCAAAACCGAAATACTTACACGCTTCCTGAAGGTGCTCTGCAGATCACCAGCTGTTGACAGAGACTCCAGCTGCCTATGTCTGAATGTGTGACCACTCTTAATTTTATAAAAATGTGCTCTAGAACTTGATCCGGTGCTTTCCAAATTTCCCTGGAAACTTGACGCATAGAGGAAAAGGACAGGAGAGCACCACACTGACAAAGCACTTTTGAAAAAGGCAGAAATGTTAAACCAATGAACAGGATAGTGAGTTTGTCATTAAATGCTCCTAACAGAACCCTGGCCCTGAGCTGAATCTCCTCATCTGGGCAAGCTGACAAAAGAGTTTTGTGCCAAAGTTACTAGGTTAGGATATTGCACGATTAGTTTAAGAACCCAACTTCTGCCTACCTTTTAGGCACCTAGTAAAAGGTTTCCTCCCAAAATAAACCTGTCCAGAGATACATCAGTGTCTTGTGATGCTCATTTATAAGTTAAATTTCAGTTAAAAGGGTCATATCGAGAACTCCAAGTGTCCAGATAGGATTAGGCAACTGATCTCTCAGTTATCCACACAAAACCTCTCCTCATAGGAACGGTACACCCATAAATTGACAAATGCTGAGAAACAGCACTTTGATGATGCTGTGAAAAGGTTCAGATGGTTAAAATCCCCGTGACCATAGTGTCTAAAATTAACAGACTTAAGCTGGGTCCATCAGGACACAAATGAGCAGTACTGTGCAGGACTACCCAGTACGTATCACTCAGTAACAACATGGACTTTTCTTCTCATTAGGCTCCAAGTTCTGTTACAGCTTCTGCCTGCAATCCCCGAAAGCACAGACTTGGTTTAAGCTTTCTTCCAAAACTATGTTCACGATGCAGAGAACAGCCTCCTCCTCTTATTTGGCAGTGCCAATCCTATCCCCAGAGCAGCAGTGGCAGTTATCTCCATGCAGGTCTTAACTCCTGTTCTAGTTAGCGTACATGGGTTTTGGTAATCAATCTTCAATTTTTAAGAAGAGAGGCGTGGCTTTTTTTCTGTTTCAATTAAAAACAGCAACTGGAGATTTCTTCCCAAAGAAGAAATAGAATGGTAGGTCAGGCACCAGTCATTTATTTATTGACTTAAACAAGCAAAAGGAATCTGCAGCCATAACGGCCACCACTTGAGCAATACAAATCAATGTGGAACTACTGAGGATCAGGGAACATCTTTTCTCTCACCCCACCCATCCCAGAAGTAACAACAGAAATACCACGTCCCCTAGAGAAAAGAGAGGGAGAAAATTTGTAAAAGGCGCTGCAGAGTTGAAACGTGGACACTAAAAAATCAAATCATCAGCCAATCCACCCTATCACCACAGTCACCTCAAAAATAACCTTTGTGGTTCCATTTCTACCAGGTACCAAATACACAGTGCTGTTTAACAGCCATTTCAATGTATTAACAACTCTCCTCAGCTGAAGCAGAACAGCAGTTACTATTTATACTAAATTAGAGGCTGCAGACAGAAAGGTTTCCACAGAGTACGACACAAGTCTGCTCTAGTCGATGAAAAGGGAGTGGGGGTGAAACGACATTACTTTTAACAGTTACTGTGTGTCTCTATCAAAGAGGCAATTCATTCTGTACTGATTATAGACACGTTATAGACATTATAATGTCTATGTATTATAATGTCTCATTATAGACACAAGATCCTGATGGAGCACGGCAACTCTACTCGCCCTGTGACAATGTATCTGAATAGCTGGAAAATGTATCTGCACGTCCCTTCAGTTGGGGGCCACTGAAAATCCCAGCCTGCTACTCCCGTGTGGGTATTTTTTCATCAGACATCAGCAAAAAAGCCAACAGACTGCATGCAAATCACTCAGTCTTCCTTGTAACAGTTGAAAATACGAGTAAGGCATTCCTCAGATGGAGACAAAACATCAGGAGGCTGTAGTTTTGCAGGCAAGGAGACCTTTTATTTTAATCCATTAAAAGAACCCAAAATAGTCAGCAGGTGGCCACATCTATCCATGTTTCATTAAAATCACATAAACTCTAAGTACAAAAGCACCACTGATTATTGCTCTAGAAAAACTGCATGAAAAATTCAAATACGCACAGTAAAAACATCACCATATGCACAAGACTTAAATTCCTTAAAGCAAGTGTATGGAATGCTGATCCGATTTTACACATACCTTGCAATATTAAGTTGATATTTATATTACTTGGCAACAATGGGAATTTCTAAAAGCACTGTTATGAGAAGGGAAATGTTCATATACAGTTTAATATGTCAACTATCATAGTCCTAAAAAAATTAGCATTTACAAAATACTTGATAAAAATATCTTTTAAAAGTTGTCCAAGAGGTACATAAAATCAACCCAAAATTTTCATGATATTTCATTCATTCTTGTCACCTACAGATTCAGTTTTCTGAGCCTGTGGAGAAGAAAGAAAGAGAGAAATTACTATAGTAAATGGCCATTCCAATACCTAAAGACCCAAACTACCCCTTAACTCCTTCTACTCCTTATTTGCAACAGCTCGGTTTCAAACCTGTGTCCACACGACACTGACACAGAACAGAACAGGTACATTCACACACTTGGCTGAAATGACAGGTCCCAGCTTTTCAAAAGCAATACGAGCCTTACCTGGCAGCTTCCACAGCTCGCACTGAAAAGCACCACACTACTACCTGCTCCTATTCACTGCGCACATGCTGAATGAGTGCGCTACCGTACCCTTAACTCTTTCAATCTGCCCTTTTACTGACAGTGTGCTGGCTGGGGCACCTCTGGATGTTGCAACACTAACAGTTGGGCGAGAGATGCGAATCTGCAATAACATCATGGGCAATAAAAAGAAACATTATGAACATGCTATCAATGTCTGAAAGGCTGAATAATTAAAAAAACACTGGTTCAATCAGCAGGAGGTATGTGTGGGAAGTACCTCTTCAGCTTTATTTTCACCATTTTCAGATGGTGTAGTACCTTCCTTTGCAGCTTCTTGCTTTTCATCCTTCTTCCCTTTAGCACCTTTGTTGGCCTTTGTTCCAGGCTCCTTCTGACGGGAGATTAAAAACACGGCTGTTTACTCACACAATGTCTATGCCCAGCACCCTACACCTTTATCCAAAAACCTTTGTATGAACTAATAAGCAAGTCTTGGCAAGCCGCATGTGCTGGACCGAAACAGAAAACCAGCTCAAGCCTATCTGGAAAACATGGAATATCCACAAAAGTTACATCAGGACCTCTCAAAATTCCTAGAAAATGCTGATGTCTCCTTCTTTATTGTTTCTGCTCATTTGCAGGGATACAGAACCTCCTCAAACTATTTTGGTAGAGGTGAGCTGTATATATGGAGGTACACACAAGATATCCCTAAGAACAAATCCAATTACAGTACATTGAAGGCTTATTCAGCCAAGCACAAACAACTCGCTGTGTAACAGCACTATAGTTCCGATTAACATGAAATATTAAATTAGATTTTAAAAATTAAGCATTTTTGTTGGGTGTCCTTTTGTTATTTGATAACGTTTGTGAAGTTCACTCCATGTCAATGAAAGAACCAACCACCGCACCAGGGAGGCAACCACTGATAAAATCCATCTGGAGCAACACAAAGCAGAGAATTTACCAAAAGGACCCACTCTAACAGCTACACTTGCATTTGGAGGTTTGTTTTTAAACAAACAATTCATGTGTTGAAGTCTACCTTTGGTTTTTTTTTTTGTAATCCTTGCTCTATGTACCTATTTCTATTTGTGATCTAAGGCTAGCAGAGACATAGGTTAAGGATATTAAGTACAATGGGCTAACAAATTAAACAGTATTTAATTTGGTATTTTACATCAGTATTTAAAGTAGTTCTGACAAACACCGTGGAGATCTTCCACAGGACAATTTGCTCCAAATTCCACGTAAAATGGCAAGAGCAGCTGTGAGCAGGGATGTTGAGGTCATGAACCACCTCTCCCAGTGGTCCCCATTCAGCAGCATCCTTACTCTTTCAGAGGGGACCAGGATGGACTCAGCGAGACTTTACTGGTAATTTCATTTGATAAATCATAGTGTTCAAAGTCACAGTTTTACTTTCACATATGGACGTCGTATCCTGATACTTGCCCAACGGAGATACCAGTAAAAGGACTTGAAAAATGTAAGTGTGAGGAGTGTTAGACTCAGTTTCCAGCATGCTTTTTTTTCTGATAAAGCAATTGCCTTTATTTAACATTCCCCTTGGGCACAAATAAATCTACAGTTTCTGAAGTACATGATTTATATGCAAAAATCCTGAAAAGGTATTTCAGACACTAATAAGATTTTAATTTGACTGTAACTGGCCTAGAAAACCCAAACCATTCAAATTAAATATGTTTAATTTCACCTTTAATTATAATTGTGCATTCTCAGCAACAGCCAGGCTTCAAGAACAGATAAGAGCTTCTCGCTGTGGAATGAAGCACTGCCCCTCCAGCCAAGGACGCCGGATGGCACAGAGTGATCTCAAATCCTGTGGCAGCACTTGCTTGGTCTCAGGTGGAGCTCACCCAACCAAACCCGTACGTTTCAGGAAAGGTGTAGGAAAGGTAAAGACTCTTCTTAAACCAGGAATTCACTATAAACTAACACGGTCTGCATATCAAACAGGCGAGACATTTTGTTTGGGCCAGTAATGAGGCCAGGAAGGGGTGGAACTGAAAGAAAAGAATGATCTCATTCGGGTTTTTTCTGGGTAGGGGGGGCGGGCAGGGGCGCCGATGCCTCACAAAACCACTGTGAACCGAAGTGTTTGCAATGCAAAGAAGGAGTATACTTGCTTCCTACTGGCTACGATGATGGCAACTACAAATAAAGAGTATTTACCTTCGTGGTTTTCCTTGGTTTAGGTTCAGGTTTTGGTGGAGCAGGTTTCTATAAAACATATTTAAGTGGCACGATGCGTTAAGACATCCCCAGCAGCCAGCAGCCACCTCCACACCCCAGCTCCCCCCAGCCCACACCTTCCCCTGCTTCCTGCTCACGAGTATGCACCTAGAAAATGACTGAAAAATCCTAATGCACAAATGCACCTCATCGCTGTACACACCCATTTTCATCAGCTCACTCATTGAAGAGTCAAAGCATTGTGGGGGTTCATTCTAAGAGTAAAATGTGGAGATTAGTAGTGACTATTAACAACTCAGAGATGTTCTAACAGAGAAGAGGAACTAAACCCAAATACTGGTGGTGGCACCAACTGAAGCCCCTGAAGGACAGCTCTTTCTCTTCCATTTCCACAACCAACACCAGCCTGCAAAAGGGTACAAAGTCAATACTGCAGAGAACAGAGAGCAGTGCACTGAGGCAGGGAAAATACAGCTTTTATCAGAACAGCCTGAAACCAAGAAAACACAGAGGACTTCAGCTCTAGAGTCCTTAAATACCTCTCAGCAAGAGTAAAAACTGAATCAAGCGAAATATAACAAGCCTGTTTGGTCTGAGAAACCGTATATATCTAGAAAAGTGTATACTCACAGCTGACAATCTTGCTGATCGTCTTGTGGGCTATGGAAAAAGACAAAAAGGAGAAGACATTTTTATAGGCTTACTCAAACAGTATCCAAAGCAACATAATACCAGTCGCTACATGGTGACAGCGTAAAATATGCCCTTACCTAAATATGTCTCTATTGCCAAAGGCAATTCACGTCCTCCTCACTTTGGAGGATCAAACTTTTAAAGGGACAAAGTGATGTGAAAACTGGTAATAAAAACTCTTCAGGAATTATAATGTCTAAATCTCCACATTGTTAAATGCTTCTCCCCTGCCTCCTATTTTACAAGTACTCCTGAGTCTCTCGCTGCTTCAGTAAAGGCTCACAAACACAGCAAACTTCATTACCTGTGCACAGGACACGGCACCATTCTCATCAATACTTAAAATGATGTTTCTATAACCTAGGAGACAGCGCTTGTAATAGAGGGTAAAAATACCATCTGATTAACAGCAGAGTAAAGGTAGCATCCTTCCTTAGAGAATATCAGAGTGCTACCATTTCAAAACGTGAAACACTAAATCCTCCCACCTCCTCAGTTCCCCAGACACTCAGTGCTGGAGTCCAGGTGCACAGAGACAGCTGCAGGATGAGAGGGAGACATTATTTCCTCTATTTAAACACAAGTCCCAGAAGGAAAGAAGGAAGTCAACTATTCCACCACCTTTCTTTATTCAACACACCTTCCTTATTAGAGTTTATTTCACTCTATTCTTTGCTACAAATTTATTACTGAAGATGAGTGAAGTCTTAGAAATAGCTGTAAGCTCATTAGTTTGTTCATAATATTTTTGTATTCATTGGAACAGATGAACCCATGATCCAGTTACACAGCATGGTTATCAAACAGTTGAAGTCTGGTTTATGTCAGAAAACTGGAATCACACCATAGCCAAAATAAAGGGGCAACCCAAGTGCAACAAATACCCAATGTAACACAGCCTTAAAAGTGAATAAAAAATTCTTAATTACATATTAAGCATTTGAATTGAGCTGAAAAAAGCATGGCTCCACACATCTTGCAAAATGAAAAGCTGTTGTTAGTATCTGAAGAATGCAGTAATTTGTATTCATTGGAGCCATTTAAGCATTCTCAGTGGAAAGCAGTAGTGAATGGTTCAGAGCTGCATCCAGCAAAATAGAAGCCTCGTCAAGAAACACCTGAAGATATTTCCAGCTATCAAATATTTATGCTTCATTAACAAAAAAAGACAAAGTGAACCTCTCTTTTCTTGGCCATGTCGGATATCAGCTGCTTGTTAAGCAGCCTAGCGCTATTTTACAGCAGGTTAAATACAGCATTTCACTTGCGGAGGTAACCAAAGGAGTCCTGGCTCAAGGCACCTTCTTGTATAAATCTGTTCTCTTAACTGATGATTTCTATCTCTCAGCATTCAGGCACTGCAGTGTTTTGTTAGCATCCACTTTTTCAAGGCTAACATGTCAGTTTAGTTAAATTAGAATTATTCCCCAACTGTTCCTGTTCCATGACTGCTTTCACAGAAGGCTTGTATTGCCGTGAGAAAGTCACTATAAACCCTCAGTTCCTTAAAAATGCCTGACAAGTAAGTAATTTTAATTTTCAGTCAGAGTTTGTATGTCTTTTATGTTATCTGATTATAAGGAGGGAACTGCAGTCAGGTCAGCAAAGGTCACATTTTAACGTGCTTTTGGAACCCTTTTCCCCCTCCAAACAGCTGTACCAGGGCAGGAATAGCCCAAGAGTCCACTGGGCACTGCCCACAGCAAACACCCACAGAAAGAGGCTGTGAAACGCAGCAGACTCAGAACAACGCTTTGCACTTTCAGCTCCTACAGCTGTGAACTTTCCAACCTGGATATTACATCCACATCATGTGTTTAATAGTCCCTGAGGGTCATTTTCTCCATAAATTTGTCTAATAACCTAGTGAACCCGTTTACACTTTCAGTTTCCATAACATCCTGTGGCAATAAGTTCCCTAACAGGATTATGCACCCTGTGGGAAAGAAAACGCAAAACCTTCCCCCTCTGCTGCGTTTCCTTTAAACTTCTTGCCTTTTGCTTTCACGAGATTCCTCTTGGGTTTGGGTTACATGAGTAATAACTCCCTTACTGCCTTTCTCTGTGTTACGGGGGATTTTATCACACCTGTTAAACCCAGTGTTTTTTACTGTATGTTTAGAAGAACTGACATTTTCTAGTAAGGATACACTGTGGTTTCACAATCTCTCCCCATTAACAGCCGATTTGGTGACCACCATCTTCCCCTCCCCCCTGTGCATTAATGTGCATTTCTCCATATTGAATTTCTATTGATATTTTATCACCTAGTTACCAGAGACATAACAGCCTTCTCAGTCTCTCTCACTTAGGACTACCTTGGTATTTTTTTGTAAACTTCAGCAAACTTTGTCATTTCCCCAACTCTTCTCCTCCCAGCTCATTAAAGAGCATATTCAGCAGCACAAACCCAAACCCAAATCCTCACAATACTCCACTGATATTTGACCTCCATTATGAAAATTAACTACTTCTTCCCTGCTCTCTTCTCCTATCTTTATCTGTTACCAATTCTTAGGAAGATCAGCCCCTGGATTAAAATGCTAGCTTAGCTTCACAAGTGAACTATATTACTTGGCAAGCTATGGTTGTTGTATCTGTTGACTTCCACAAACAACTCAACTGCCTGAAGTACGACTTCTCTCTGCAAAATCTGTGCTGACTGTCCCATTATAGATTTGTCCACATATACTTTGGTTTGGTTGGGGTTTTTTT
The DNA here is from genome assembly GCF_000695765.1 of Mesitornis unicolor. Lineage (NCBI taxonomy): Eukaryota > Metazoa > Chordata > Aves > Mesitornithiformes > Mesitornithidae > Mesitornis > Mesitornis unicolor. The sequence goes on from NW_010184042.1 coordinate 22,195, forward strand.
TATATATTTTTGCAAGTTAGACTCACAGGGTTTATTTTCCAAAATCTCTTATCTATTTTCCAGAGAATCTCTTATCTAAAGTCCTGGGAGCATTTCATCACCTTCAGTTACTCTGGCACTGAGGCCAATGCAAGCAGTAAATTACATACTGCATTTAATAGTTCGGCAATTGCTGGTCAATACTGCCTAGTTCTTGCTCACACTTAATTAAAGAGTGTCCTCCAGACTCGACACCCATGAGAAAAGACTCCACTGCAAGAACCTCCCCAAGACTTCTCCATAGCAGGAGTTTCATTACCGTTTCTCAGCTTTGTGTTTGCCATACTGGAGGGTTTGCTCCTTTCCTTATTGTTTTCCATCAATACAAAAAACACCTATCAAAAATAATAAATTTTCCTTATTTTGCTATTAAGCCATTCTGGGTTTTGTTTGGTTGATCGGTTGTTTTGTGTTTTGTTCGGTTGATTGGTTGGGGTTTTTTTTGGGGGGTGCCTTTTGAAAAATAAGTTGCATTTCTGCAAGCCTTTAGCATGGTGTACCACAGAGCCTCTCTGCCACCTGAAATCATCAAACGTTTTAGCTCCTCCTTTTCAAAGAATGATGGAATGGTTTTGGTTGGAAAAGACCTTTAAGATCATCGAGTCCAACCATCAATCCAGCCCTACTAAGTTCATCACTAGCCCACGTTCCTAAGCACGACATCTACTTGTACACCACCTCCCTGGGCAGCCTGTTCCAGTGCTGGACAACCCTCTCAGTAAAGAAATTCCTCCTAATATCCAACCAAAACCTCTCCAGGCGCAACTTGAGGCCATTTCCCCTTGTCCTATCACCAGCTACCAGAGAGAAGAGACCAGCCCTTACCTGGCTACAACCTCCTTTCAGGTAGTTGTAGAAGGTGATAAGGTCTCCCCTCAGACTCCTTTTCTCCAGATTAACAACCCCAGCTCCCTCATCTGTTCATCATTTTTGTGCTTTAAACCCCTCACCAGCTCTGTTGCGCTTCTCTCGACACGCTCCAGTGCCTCAATGTCCTTCTTGGAGTGATGTGCCCAAAACTGAACACAGTATCTGAGAGGCGGCCTCACCAGTGCCGAGCACAGGGGCACAATCCCTGCCCTGCCCCTGCTGGCCACACTATTCCTGATGCAGGCCAGGACGCCTTCTTGGCTCATGTTCAGTCACTGTCAGTCAACACCCCCAGGTCCTTTTCTGCCTGGCCCCTCCAGCCACTTGTCCCCAAGCCTGTAGCGCTGCATGAGGTTGTTGTGACCCCAGCGCAGGACCTGGCACTTGGCCTTGTTAAACCTCATATAGTTGGCCTCAGCCATCGATCCAGCCCATCCAGATCCCTCTGCAGAGTCTGTCCACCCTCAGGCAGATCGACACTCATGCCCAACTTGATGTCATCTGCAAACTTACTGAAGGAGCATTCAATTCCCTTGTCCATGTCACCGATAAAGATATTAAACAGAAGTGACCCCAGTGCCGAGCCCAGAGGAACACCACTTGTGACTGATCATCAACTGGATTTAACTCCATTCACCACAACTCTCTGTGTTCGGCCATCCAGGCAGTTTTTAACCCAGTAAAGTGTATGCCCATCCAAGCCATGCCCAGCCAGCTTCTCCAGGAGGATTCTGTGGGAGACGGTGTCAAGACAACCTCCACAGCCTTTCCCTCATCCACCAAGCAGGTCATCTCATCATAAAAGGAGATGAGATTGGTCAAGCAGGACCTGCCCTTCCTGAACCCATGCTGACTGGGCCTGATCGCTTGGTTGTCCTGCATGTGTCGTGTGATGGCACTCAGGATTATTTGCTCCATCACCTTCCCTGGCACCGAGGTCAGACTGACAGGTCTGTAGTTCCCTGGGTCCTCCTTCCGGCCCTTCCTGAAGCTCTTGTGCCTTTAAGAGATCGTTCTTCAAGAGTGTCCAGCCTTCCTGGACTCCTTTGCCTTTCAGAACTGCCTCCCAAGGAACTCTGCTAACCAAGTCCCTAAACAGGCTGAAGTCTGCCTGCCAGAAGTCCAAAGTGGCAGTTCTGCTAGCCCCCCTCCTTGCTTCTCCAAGGACAGAAAACTCTATCATTTCATGATCACTATGCCCAAGACAGCCTCCAACCATCACATCCCCCACAAGACCTTCTCTGTTTGCAAACACCAGGTCCAGCAGGGCACCTTCCCTTGTCGGTTCCTTCACCAGCTGTGTCAGGAAGTGATCTTCTACACACTCCAGGAACCTCCAGGACTGTTCCCTCTCTGCTGTGTTATATTTCCAACAGACATCCGGGAAGTTGAAGTCTCTCACAAGTACAAGGGGAAGTGAATGTGAGACTTCCCAGCTGTCTATGGAATATATATCTATCTCTTCATCCTGGTTGGGTGGCCTATAACAAACTCCCACCATAGTATCTGACTCAACTGCTTTCCCTTTGATTCTCATCCATAAACACTTGACTCTACTGCCACTATTGTTAGGCTCTAGACAGTCAAAGCATTCCCTAACATTTTAATAGGCTTTCATTTTTAATAAGATTCCCTTTCTTGATATCAAATCTTACCATACCATAGCCATGTTTATTTGCACTTACATTCCTGCAAGGATGAGAAACCCAAATATATTATGGTCATAACTACAGAACAGTTCTCTTACAACCGCCCTTTTAAGTAGCTCCTACATACTACTGAGGACCAAATAAAGAGCCCATCATCCTTTTATAGGTCCTTTGATTTGTTCGCCCAGAAAGCAAGCATTCAGTTTTAACTTTTTTGGTTTTGTAATGCAAGCACATGCCTTTTACCCAATCTCTGAAAGGTAACTGAAATCTTCACTAACACTATTTCTGCCCTCAACATCCCATTGCCACTTTTATTATTGTGGTCAGGTGCTCCCTGGCACAGTTTCTACACTATATACTTCCCATTTACACATGGCTTGGCGATCCCTAAAGGACTCTCCTATACTTATTGATACAATTAAGGTAGAGAAATATTAAAGACTTGTAACAGAAAGCCCTTCTACCACTAATGCAATTTAGCTCTCAACCCTGTGTAATTTGTGCCTTGGTGTCAGAGTGTCCCGACAAGTTTCTGAGTTGCCCATTACATCAGTGCCTTCATTTAGAGTCAGATAGTCCAAAGTTGCTCAGATTTAGATTTGCAGCTTCTGTATTTCGGTTTGACTGCCTGTTTTCACAGGCATGGATTAAACAGGGCTTTATTTCTCAAGACCGTTCTTTACCTTTTCAGATACAAACTTTTACAGCTTGTGTGTTATCTCCCTGATAGGGAGCTCTGACTGCACCCTATGCGCTCTCAAGAAATTCCCATTCTTTTCAGATGTTTAGTTCAAAATAATTCAGATCTCCTCAGTACCATCCACATGAGTCAATTTGGGTTCAGACTAAAGCCACCCTTCCTACATAAGTTCTCCCTATTCCAACAGCTTTCACAGTTTCTCATCTAGTCCTACAGGTATCTTCCTCATCCACACACCGAGAGCTACAGGTGTACCTACTGAGTGTTTTCTTTCCTGTAGCATCAACAGCCGCTGTTATCTCACCTTGACCGAGGACTGCTCTAAGAGCTCTCATATTTCAGAGTCAGCTCTACCCAGAGAGCTTTCTGTAAGCTTTTCAGTCTTTCTTCTTTATACCAGCAATCAGGTCTCAAATTTTTAGAGGAAGGAACCTTCACTTTTCTGGTTCGCGATGAAATAATACTTAAACTTGGACAGAGAAGAACAGTCATTCAGAGCAAAGGAGATCATATTTTTATGATGATTTAGTCAGCCTTTTCATACCTTATGAAAAAGAAACTAATTTGCTTTCTAGGAAATTCCATAGGAAGATACTGAGGTAACAAAATCCATCCTGCTCAGACCTCCTTTTTACTCTATTTCTTTCAGGAGCTTATTGTAAACATTACGATTGTTTGAAATATTTTGACATTTCCATTGCACCCTCTTTTTCTGCCAGACTAAGCAACAACCAACTTCTCAATTCAGAAAGACAACATTAAACTATTTTTCCTGTTCAAATATGCTAAAAGATTTACAAGAGCAATTAACTGTTAATTGAATATTCACCTATTCAAGGTCCTGGTTTAACTTTGTCTGCCACAGAAGATGACAACCTCATAAAATTAATCCTTATCATTCTTTACCTCTGTTTTAAATTCACATAAAGGGCTGCGACAACCAAACCAACAAACTTTACTGCAGAGATCAAGGTACCACCAGCTGTCTCCTTGCTTCTCTGACAGAAGTTACTGTGCCCTTAAAACAAATTCAGACAAAGAAAACACACGAATGTGTCAGCTGCTCTAGTTTAGAGCCTGGTATCTTAATTCAAGACACCCTTCCATCAGTCAGTCAAGCTAAGAATAGTTCTAAAGTAGAGTGGCTGAGGTCTGTGCATTAACCCTCTTCTGCCAACCCGCTAGTGACGGAGCAACAGCTCCAGGCTGCAGCATCTTACATGGCTGCCACAAGATCCACCAGAGCTTGTCTATCAAAGCCCTAAGTGTTCCTGAAATTTATTTTTATACTAATATGTTGTATGAATCCTCAGTACACAAAAAAATTGATGCCAGACAAGCTACAAATGTGGTTTACTGTCATTATTCCCACTGAAAATACTGCACTAGAAGTGACAGAGCAATGCACAGCTTTCCGATATGCAAGACTGCAGATCTCTAGTTAAATAATTGCATGCCAAAATAATAATAAAAATATATATATACTTGCCTCTTGTTTAGTTACTTTTGCTGCATCCTTGCCTTCAGCACCCTCTGGAGACTGAAAGAAAATATTAAGTCAGTGTTTTTATTACAGGCTTAAATGCATCCAAGCAACAGCAAAACAAAGATTACGGTGAAGATTCTTCTTTCTATATATTGCAGCAACCTAAAGAAGCCTGGCAAATTTACATTAGTATTTACAAGCAGCATTGTACCAAAGCCATCCCACATTTTCCAAGCAAGGACTGATCATCACCAGGTACACAGATATCACAACACAGCATCTCTCAGTGGTCCCTCTCGCCAATTACCTACACCATGCACAGGCTCCAGCAGGAGCTCCATCTAAAAATCCGAGGTTTGCTCTATCAGGGCTTTTGAAATCTCTGAGAAATTTAAAATGTTTATTCCCAAACATGAACTTAACTAGCAATGAGATATGATGAGATGAACCAAGAAAGCACAGCATTACTCAAATGAGTGATTTCTTTACCCCATGTACTCCTTTTGTGTCTCAGGCTCACTTAACCTGAAGCTTTAACAGCATCTTTCCCTCACCTCCATCAGAACGGCAAAAATCAGTAAAACCCCAAGACAAGCATGTTTCTTCACAAGAGTAAAGCATCAACCTGACCATTCTAATGCTGATCTTCCACAGGTGCTCGAGAAACGTGTTACACCACAGGAGAGGGGAAAAATAATAATAAAAAAAACACAAAAGAAAAACAAAACCGAAACAAGCTTCAGTCTTTTGTTTACAACTCAAGATGTTTTACTTCACATTTTGCAAATGACGGGGTTTCCACCTAGCAGCAAGTGATTCATGGAAAAACGAGCGGCAGCAGCCGTTAGAGGAGAGCTACAAGAATGGCATGTGTTTCAAAAAGGCATTTAAAAGGCAGTAGAGAAGGTAATTTGGTTGCTGTTTTGTAAAGGAGCAAGCCAGTTTCTCTTTTCCCTCGTCTTTCCTTTTCCATCCTAACTTCAACCTCCCCCAGCTTCTGACACTGGATGTCCGAGTTACACAGCCATGGTTTGCAGCAGTTGACCACTGCCTTCTCCTGGTGCTGGGCTCTAACACTGACAGAAAGACGCCCCTCACCAGGGAATAAAACGCGGCTTTGTCACTGCGTGCTCTCCTGACAGAAAGGACGCATGCCACAAAAGCAGCTGCTTTACAAAAAGCCGAGGGCTGATCATCTAAGTAGCTGGAAAACAGCAGGAAGTTAAGCAGCACTGCGCAGCACAGAGCAACTCAGAATAGCAACAGAGTCGGGCATCCAAAATGGAGCCTGGCTGCTCCCTGCGCCGCTGCAGCCTCCCCGGCCACCAGCAGGATCGGCTCAGGTTTGCATTCCTAAAAGCCTTTCCACTTGGTTACTAAACACTTGCTACAGCGTGAGGCTGTGATGCTGGGAGCATCAAAAGCCATCAGGAAAACAAAAACAAGCAGTGCCGTGATCACCGTCAGTAACAAAGTCTGGAGTTTCCTACAACTTCCCTTCAGCTCTGGGTACAGCTTTTCTGTAGTTCATTAATTCATTACATCTGCTTCTCCTATATTAATTTTCTCAAGTCTAACCACCATGCACTGCACCTTTTTCCTGGGAGGGAACTCGAGTAACGTCCTTCCTGTCCTGGGCACCTATTTAAGACGGAAGTTCTCAGATTTTATAATTTTTTCCTCACAGTGGCCAAGAGGCTCAAGATTCACAGGGGTAGGGACAGAAAGCTGGCATGGTTCATTTCCTTCAGAAACCAGGCTAAAAAACTCTCCATAAACTAAATGAAGCTGAGTGACACTCCACAATCGGGCTGTTTTACCCTGCTTCACTTTTAGGAACCAGAGAGCTTTGAACAAGGCTAAATCATCACAAGATGGCACTGCCACATGCCAACAGCCTCGCAGTAATCGCCCAGGAGCCAACCCTCACCCTGCAGCGCTGCAGTTCACACACAGCAACTTACACCACTCTTTAGCTCTTACTACAGACAAGTCTACACTTCTGATAGACAGGACAGCCTGATTTTAGAAGCCAATATTGTTGTTTGGTAACAGATTTTAAAAACTGCTCATGAAAGTAACAGCAGGAGGGGAAAAATTATATTTCAATATCCTTAATGCAACCACAACCACTGTATACTACTATGATGTATTACAAAACATACTTCAATGAAGTTAGCTAACTAGCCCAGCGTTCCCTCTCAAGTTAGTAAATCCAAGAGCCATTCTGAAGGCCATGTAACTTTCTCCATGGAGGGACATGCACAGTAGTAATCTCTGAGGGGTGAATAAGCAGCAAGGGGTTCTGACACGCTCCCATTTCCATTTCAGACCAGCTCCTTCCTCTCTGCAACCACTGCAAGTCCAGGAGTTCGGAGGCTGCACTCATCCTCCGAGGGCCTTGGCTCCCCAGAACACTGGCAGAGCCGCATGGGAGGCCGTGTCATGAATAAAGCAATTGATGGAGCTGAAAAATAGCCCGCTGCTTAAACAAACTGATAAATATTATAAATACATATACAAATTATAAATGTAGTTTCCCCTGCTCCAGCAGAACAAAGTTACTGCCCAGCTGCACGAACAACTGAGGCAGTACAAAAGACAAGAACGAAGTGGCATGGGGCAGTTTCAAGCAGCCTGGGGCTCTTTACACTGACAGACACACCAAAAAAATATGCATGTTAGATACGGCTACAGCGAGTTTATTAAAAGAAGAACAGACACTTATTTTCCCATCCATGAGTCCTCAGACATGCTAGTGAGTCCCAGCTGATGCAGAACTTCATGCCAGCTTTTGCAGAACTTTCTCCTCTCCCGAGGGACCAGGGAGATTTGTGCACAAATGGATGGGAGCCAAGCAGAGCTCCCAAAGAACTTGGCACGTCACAGGCAGAGACTGCAGCAGGATCCGGAGGTCACAGGACTTCTACGTAGACACCACCAAAACATTGAAGTCCTCATCCCTAACTCCTCCCCAGTAACCCGCCCTCCATCCTTTGGAGGCTTACTCTAGGTATGCTTTTGATATGTAAACTAATAGCAAGTTTTAGGTTCAGGTGACCACTCACTGTGTCAGACCTCAATTAGCACTACATATTGGCAATAAGACTGTAAATTAAGCTGTAGCTAAGCTTTGCACAATCTCTCAGAGCTGCGTAACTTTTATACCACAAGATTAACCAGGAAGGTTGCACGCAAGATTCCCTGAATCTATCAGCAATCAGCTTTTTAAAAATTTTATTTGCTTTTCCCCCACACCTCTTTAAGGGCAACCTAGAAAATTATTTTGAGAGGACTGGAAATAAAAAATAGATGATAAGAGAACAGTATAAAAAATAATCAAAGAAATATTAAAATTGAGCTTGTTTGTACACACAGTTCTTGCATTTCACCAGCTATGAAGTACACATAAGAACCAGTGTTTCCAATACTGCAGTATCTGCAATGCCAACACCATTACAGAACTGTTCAGTTGGGAACAGAAAACTAGATAACTGCGTTAAGGAAATATTTAATAGAAAATACAGGAAAATTTCCTTTTTTTAATTGTTCTTAAGGCTGGGGTTACCTGGTAAGATGCAATACAAAAGAAATAAAAAGCTTCCATTTTTCTAATCCAAACCCTGCAATAAAAGCAGGGTATGGTAAGGGCACAGTACCACAAAGCACTGAAGTGGTTGATGTCTGTTTGAGAGACCCAAAGGTACGTGTTTCCACTTGCTGTGATCAGCTTCTGGGTAAATATTGTTTGTGCTTAAAGGAATGGATTATACTATTATAAAGGAGTACATTACAAAGCATGAAGAACGAGAATACAAGTATGCGAGAAGTAACAGTTGGTACAGAAGGTTGCTTATAAAATTAAACAGATTGTTCATTCTCTGCAGGATCTTATTACGAGCCGAAACTCAACACCTTGGCTCTGATGGGACAGAAATGAGTCCTTTCATACCCATGTGAAAACAACGAAAAAGCAGATGCCAGTTTCATCCCACCCACCACGTTAAGAAGTCAGAGAAGCGCAAATCCTAGCACTTGAGTATTCTCTATCGTGTTTCCTCCCTTCTTTGCAAACCGTTTTGTCCGGCCATATCTCAGTGGCAATGCAACTGGGATTTGCCTGTGGATACTTTCCTGGCTCGCTGTTCCAGCTGCAGTTTCCATCATGTAATGCTTTGGCCATTCCTCCAACAACTTTTTTCACCAACCAAAATACAGTAAAAGCTTGCAACGAAACCACAGTGCAAGAAAACACGCCGTTACCAAGTCCTCAGCCTTTTTCAGGGTTTACTGCACTACTTTTCTACAATTTTTTCCTGTGAGTAGAACTCAGCATTAGACTAAATTTAATCCAATGACTGTTCCCCCATACATGCTGGATCTTCTAATTCTTTGTCTTCAGAGGAGCTCTGAATTTTGTGCCAGTTGATAAATGTAATTAAAATGCTATTTATTTCTTGGTTTAGATTAATAAAGACTATGTGTTGACTAATTTAACACCAACAAACCCCTGTAGCACCCCTCTACCCAGTTTCCTCATTTAGCTCCTCCAGCATCTGATCGTTAACCTCTGTTTATGGCTACTTCTTTGATCTGTTTTCAGTGGACTGAGCAGTGCTCGCTGCTAAGCCAACATGAATGAACTCTGCATGTAAAATTAACTCTCTCTAAGAAATACTTTAAGAAATGAGGTATTCTTCCTACTACACCCCTTCATTTCTTTTTTCTACCAAGAGCCTGAACCTGGATGTGGGAAAAAAAAAATAAAAATGCATGCCATTAATTTAGGAACCAAGTAATTGCACCAGAATCATAAGTGAAGTACAGAATAAATCTGGTTAGGGGCTGGTTTTTAAAAATATTTATACAAAATGATACCTGTCTTGCTCTTTAAAAAAAAATCCAAGGTTTATTTTTGTATCTACTGCATTTTAGGTACATATTTTCTTCATTAAAAAAACCCAAACAAAACAATCCCTACTTATATATTTATTCTTTCAGTGCACGGTATTTTAGTCTTTTCTGTTAAGAAATATTACAATGTAATATTATATAGTAAGACACTTTTTAATTTAAATCCCGCCATTTTATATCTATCAAGAGCAGAATATTTAATTTCTCAATTCTTTGGGGGAGAATATCAAGATCATAAAGTTCTGAAAAGAGAAACTGTACTAAAAATTTTATATTTAAAGAAGATCATTAACAACCCCTGGAATTATTATGCAATTATGAGGAAAAAAAAAAATCAGGGAAAACATTGCCTGACCAATGTTCAAAGATTCAAGCCAATCAGAGTGACTGGTTAACATGCATTGCATTTTTAAATATGTAATAGAATTATAAACAAAATCAGCAGGTCTGAAAAATGTATTTTATTAAATTCCTTAATTGTTTACAGGTAAGTTCTGGAAGTTTTATGGTCTTCCAGACAATACATAAGAGACAGAAACCCAGTTTGGCCTGGGGTTATTTCTAGACATCCAGAACCATCCAGAATAAATGTTTTTCCAAAAGAGGAAGTTCCTTCATTGCAGATTGAGGTTTTGCTATTGCCACTGAAAAAAAAAAAAAAATCAAAGATTGACTGATATAGTTTAAAACACATCTAAATTTGATAGGTCATTTTTAAAGTCTCACAACTAGTTTGGCTTTTATTTTTCCTTCCAAGTTGGTCTTCCCTGTAGTTAATTTTTTGAATATGACATCTTCTACCTATAGCAGAGTAAAGAAGTAAGAACAGTTTCTAGAGGTTGCAGTTCAGTTTTAAAAAAACAGCATTGTAATTTAAAATTAGACAGACAGTTCCTTTTTCAGACAGTGAAGTAATCAGCTGCATTTTGAAAAACACGTACCAGCCACAGCGGCAGTGAGCACAGTGCATTTGAAATCCTTCGGCTTCCCCTGAACACCAAACATGAGAATTCAGCCAGGTAGTAAGTAAATTCTTGTCTCAATATTTGCTTAACCATTTTACTGCCACCATAAAATAAAAAGGCAGATTCAAAGAATGTGACGGATGAAATCCAATCCCTAATAACACTGTTTCTCTGACCTTTCAAAGCTGATGGCAGTTCTGCAAGTGAGATGAAGCTGACAGACTCGTGCAAGTCTGCATACAGAGCCGGAGTTTTTAAAATCTTGAAGATTAGGATCCAAAATCTGTATCTAAATGGAACCAATCAGATCTGCAAAGCAAAACTAGCACAAAGTACTTCTGGAGAAAAAAAATCTAAGATGGAAATTAAATTTAGACAACTACTTTCAATAACAAGTGACTCCTGAAAATACAGTCACCTCTGACAAAGAAAAGTACTCTGAATGACTAAAAAAAAGGCATATGATCCCCTCCCTCCCAGAGGGATAAAAATCACAATAATCTAGAAAACAACCTTTTCTGTTTTTGTTTCAACAACTCTGTGACACAAAATATCAAACTTCTGAGATGATGACAGCAGGTCCTCGAGTAAGTGGTAAGTACCAAAGGCACAACTGGTACAACACCTTAGACACCGACCTCTTGCATTCCTGTAATAATTCCAAGCTGGTGTTAACAGGAATATCGTTCTGCTACAGCAGATGCAGCAGAGATAAAGCTTGTTTTCCTACTACAAACACAGCACTTACACATCTCCTCAACTCTGCTTAAGAGGAACAAAACGCTGTGGAGATAAAAACACCATCAGACACTCAATTTCCAACTATGGAAGCACTCCCTGCTACTACTAACTCAGGTAACATTGGGACAATGGAGAAAGCCAGGTGGGAAAAGCAAACACCTCCAACAGGTCAAACAAAGTCGGTGTTGACTGGAACATAAGCATTTTATTTGGTGCAGACAAGATCCCAACATTCTTAAGGAACACTGCATTTTGTATTTGCAGCTTTCACTGTTACCAAGTACACCCACTCTTTACTACGTGCAGGCAGAAGCTGCATCTCCAAGTTACACGAGTAATTAATTGAAAATTGGTAATTTCCAAAGTCACCAAGGTGGAAAAACCCCAAAACAAAACCCAAGCCCAATGGTGTACAGGGACACAATTCGACCACTTAGTTGTTCTGATTACTGAAATGAATTAAAGAACGCACTCTAAGTTAGGGACAACCAAAGACAGGCTGGCTAGGGCTGCTGTCGGATGAATGCCAGGCTGCTGCTAAGAGTGTTCTGCCCTTTCCCACCTCATCATTCCTGCCACGAAGCCTGCTTAACTCTTTGTGCCAAGGTATGGGAGATCAGATCAGCAGACAGACCTGGCCATAAACTACCTCAAACACATATATCCCACAGGTTAAATCAGAGTAAGGCCAGGAGTACCTGGAATTGCTTCTTTTGGCCTGTAGATGCCAGCTTGAAATACATGTTGAGCTACAGTCCAAACTGTGAAGTACCACACTGCCAATTTTGCCAACAGTAAAATTGGTATAAGAGCATTTCACTTCTGCATGCAGCCAGTGGCTCACTCACAGCCCCACTGCCTTCTAACAGGTTACCACACATTCACTGCACCACTGTGCAGCATCTCTAAATTGGTTCAGTAAAATGATCCACAATTAAAAATAAAAATTCAAATGCATGTTCAAACCTGTTAAGTACACAAGCATCATGGCCCAAGATGTAGCCCAGCACCTGAAAACACCTTTTTGGCTACCGGACCATGGGATAAGTCACTGTGCTTAGCTTAGTGCCGTTAAAGAACAGAAAATAGATGGTGGCCATTATGTCCTACAAAGTGCTAATTTCCAGAAGAAATTTCTGGATCTGGTTTACTTACATTCCACACAAAAGCCAACATTACTATCTTGGGAAGCAAAATTCAGCTTCATACAACTTACTTGAAACAAGAAGGATGCACCTTGGAACATTCCAGGCCTATACAAAGTTACAGCTTGGGTATAAAACTGCAGAGAAAGTGAAGTCTTTCTTTCAAATAAGAAAGAAGGAAACCAGCCTTACACTAAATACCACACACCTGCTACATTTCATTTACATCCAGGACTTTTTTATTTTTAAAACTTAACAGTACAAAGAATACAAAATCATATTATCCTCATTGGTGTGTTGAACTACTGTATATAAAAGGATTACCTGTACCGGGTTGGTTTTGAACTCGGAGGTGGTGACTTGCAAAGCAGACTGCACTACTTGCTACTTTAATGCGTCCAAGGAGCATTAAGCATTATCTCTAGTTGACGATTCAGTGAAAACTTAAGAGCTTTTAGGCTGCCCATTCATTAAGTCCAAATGTATTTCAGTGTGGTCCAAGAAGAAAATTTATATACATTGTCATCAACTGCTAATAAATGAGTCAGATTTTTACAGACTTGTATAAAACAATCAGAAACATTTTACATCTACAAATTCTTGGTCAATGAGCTTTTAATCTCTATAACTCTAAAAAACAGTCATAGCTAAAATTATATAATTAGCTCTTTCTAAGCTATTTTACAATGTATCTTTAAGATAAAACATGTACAAATACCTGTGACATGTATGTAATAGTCTATCATTTATGCCAACGTGGAATAGCAGCATTACTCAAGCATGTGTTTTTCTTCAGTGCCACTCAACACTGCTACATCATATTACATGTAAACACACCATAAGCAGATAGAAAATTGTCATCATTTACGTTTAATTTTTCTATGAAAGATGTAGATCCTTTGAGTCAGCCTGGTCAACAGATACTTGGAGTAAGCCAACTAATCAGTTTTCAATAGCTTTAAATATCTCAAGGCTTAAAATTTTCAATAGTTACAAATTCAGTACAAGTGGTACAATTTTAAAAACCGGTGACAAAACATCCTCTTCCCTTGTATTGGAAGACTCACAATCTTTTAAGATGCTCTGGCACCTCTGTTCTGTTTGCCCTGGCTGCATGTTTAGCACACCTCTGCACTGCAATCATTCTGCCTGTCCCTGCAAAGGATGCTGAAGGTAGCCACCCACCTGAGGACTCTGCTGGCACCTTAGGTAGGAGTTTATCAAAGTCAGAGGTGACTCAGTGACAGATGCAAAAAAGGTCATCTGGTGTTGCCTAGCATGTATGGTCTAGGATTGATCTAATGCGAAAAGTGGAATGAGAAACTACCTTTTTAGAGCTCTGACTTCTGCTCTTAGCCCTCAGCAACACAGGGAAGCAGTCAGCACAAAATGCAGGGGGAGTTCAAGTGAAAGTCTGGAGAGAAAGTTGGGACAGAATGGGAGTGGAGAGATGGCAGCAGCTGAGACATCTGGATCAGGTACTGACCCTCTTTTCCTTTCTCACCTATAATCACCTCCAGAGTGTGAAATAAAATACAGAATCTCCCTAATTTCTACATCCCACTGCTGAGAGACTGTGTCCTGTTAGTTGTGCTCCAGGATAAACTGAAAAGTGCTTCTGCTACAGACCCAGAACTTCCAACCTCAGTGATGAAACAAGTTGTTGGCATGGCGAGAGTCCCCATAACATCACTGAAGCTTCTTTCCTGCCAAGTAGCTTCAAAATGAAGATAAACTTAGCAGAAAAAACACTATATTGCATTGATGCTGGTCTGCTGAATTCATATGATATACAGCTGAAGTATCAAAACATGCAAAGGGACACAGTGTACAGCTGAACAGCACTTGAGTGTACTTCACACTGCTGCACTGTGAACACAGGCTCACCTGCTACTTTTTGCACAAGCTCTACACCTCATTACAGGGACCAAAGAGCAACAGTGAATAACTCAGAGCCACAGCAAACAGAGCTGTATCTGCAGGACCCTCGACTTCATTAATTAATTGCTGTTTGATCACATAAAGGTTACTCCAACAATAAAGTTCAGAGAACCAGTTCTACTGCAAGTTCCTTAGTTTCACACCACAAAACAAGAGGACAAACTTGAAGAAGTAACAACAGCTGCACCCCTCAGAGTGCAGGAGGTGCTTATTAAAGGGAATTAAACGTCAAGACAGACATCTTAACCTGAGAATGCAAGATGAAGGGACCATTCCAACAACTTGGTCATTTACCTCTGTGCCCCATTTCCCTTTGAATATTCATGACACTTCAGAAATACAAACTTGAACACACAGAAGGATTTCACAAAGAGAACTGAGTTTAGATCCAGACAAACAAGCACTAAGTAGAATTTAACAGCTCTAGGTTAGTGCACTTAAGAACCTGCATTTAACCCCAAGGATTAGAAAACATGTTGATTAGATACCTTACTAATTGTTATGCCAACCAGGTAAAAGTCCCACAAAAAACTAGCACGTGGTCATGTAACTAAATGCACTACTGTAGGACAACTCTGGATTGTGGCACCTTCTGACTTCCACTAAAGAGGCAGCAGCGTTCCAAGCAAAATATTCAGAAAGCTTGTTTTTCGGTAGTAAATATAACCAACAAGTTTCTGACTTTAAAGAAAGTGAATTTGCATAATAGAACAGGAACCTGCCACAGATGTTCTCTATTGCATTTTCACAGCATTGGCTTTGCTGCAGAAACTAACATTCCTGACTACAAATAATCTACTGAAGTGGCAAATTAGACCATATTTTTTATTTGCTCTGAACAACAGAAACACTCAGAGATGTTTATTAAAAACAAAAAAAAAGACTGAAGAAGAAAAATTTGCCTCTAGTCCTCACATCTCTGTGATTCTGTGAATTCTTAAGAGTCTCCAAAGCAGCATGTGAGGTGCAGGTCATGTTGTATAGAGTCAGATTAAAAAATGAGTTGGGTCATTTTGGAGTGCAACACCAGCTGACTGACAGGCTCCCCATTCAGTGCTGGACAATTTGACCTATTAATATCCTTCAGAGATGGTGCACATTCCACTTTAAGGTGCAAGTACCATTCATCTTGATGACGATCACATCAAAGCTTATGTATGATGTATGCATGATTATGCACATACGGGTATGTGAGCATACCATGATTCTCCTTGTCATCAGGTGCAGAATGGTTCTTCGTCCTTTTATGGCTAACATCGAGACATTTTTACTGGGGCTGTTTCAAGGTCAAGGAGTTTTCCAATATGACCCAAGAGCTAATTCCACCAAGACAAGCGACAAAAAAATCCACCCCAATCCATTTCAAGGCATTTGTTGCTATCAATACCGAAACAAGCACTCTGGTTTATCCCACACTGACATGCCATTCTTCTTGTGAAAGGCTGTGTTCACATCACAACATGTTATTAAAACTGATAAAGGGTACAGAAATCTGACAGGATGAGTCCAGAGTTCAACCTCTTTTTGTTTTAGTGCAGTATTTAACTCCATCTCAACACACAGTAAAATCTTCCTTTTCCCTGTGACCCTCAACCAATGACTAATGATACTACAACACCAGAGGCCACAGCCCCGTAGAGAAGGGGAGACAGCCTACATATTTTTGTTCCTAATATTCATAATGAACATAAGACCAGGAACTCAGCAACTGACTTCAGTTTACACAGAGATGAAAAAAAAATCAGATATGAAAAGAAAAGCAAACAAAAAGGACCAGCCAGTTTAGATGACCAGGGTATACACACAAACAGGTACAGGTGGATCCATGCCCCTTCTGCAATATTATTTATTTACTTGCCCTCATAACAGTGAATATTTCTCATTTTGACTTCTGATGTTTATTTCCACATAAAACTTTCAGTGTTAGCCTTTTAATAAGTTAGAAATTGTAACAGAAGAATTGACTATTAGCTGCATATGGTGGTTTTGTCTCCGATTACAGATACTGGTGCTGTATCACTAACTTCTCATTCTGTAGCTGTTACTCTGGAATAAAATTGACTACTGTAGAACACTTATGGCAATTCCACTTTTTTGAGAAAAGCAAAGCCATAAGTCACACACTTTTCCTGGAACCAGTGCTTCCCAAGACCCACATTTCATAAATAATCTTAAAATGTAAATGTTTACCCATACAATGCTAAGTAAATTAAAAATTTACCATGCCATTAAAATTCATCTCCATTGCTCTGATCCCAAACATAATGTTTTTATTACTTTTTTACAGTCTCCTAAAAAGAAGACATGTTCTCATGGACTTACAACTAACATTTCACAACAGAGCATAAAGACCTATATGAGTTATTTTAACTCTAGCCCCTTTTAGGAAAGACAAGCCTGAAACATTATCCATGGTGTAAGAACACAGAAGGGTAAAAAAGCAGGGTAGGAAATTTACAAGGTTTCTAAAGTTGTGGAGAGTCCCGTGAGCACAGGCTAATTTTCAACTTTGTCCTGACGACAAGCAATGGCACTAAAAGAGCAGAAGCATGTGAAGCCTACGCAAGGGTGCAATGACAGAAGAGAAAGAGGAAAAAAATCACCCAACATTCACTAGCTTCATGCCCAGTTATTCAAATAAAGGCAATCAACCCCATGGCTGTATCCATTTTCAGAGCTGGAATCAGGTTCTTAACTATGGATTAAATAATTCAGTACCATACTTGACAATTTGACATCTTGATACCTCCCATAAGGAGTAAAGACAGGGCAAGTACTGAACACTGAGCTACCTGTAAGTCACCAGCTACCTGTAACTTTATTAAAACAGATTTGAGTCCCAGCCCCGATATGATGCATTAGGAGGTTGTAGGTTACACCTGGGACAAACCCCCAGAACACACATTGCCTTGCCTTGGTTGACCTAGTTAAAATTAAAGGACTGCAGCTATTATTTTTTGTCAGAGTGCATTAACATCAAGTCTCTGGTTACTCTCCCTCAGCAGGCCGGCAGTCCACCTCCGGATGCGATGCTCCAGCAGGGCCTTCCCGGGTCGCCCACCCCCAGGGGCCGGGTGGGCACCTCCTCAGCCCCACACCTTGCAGAGAAGGGGGCCGGCTGCCACCCTCCACACTCAGCCTCGCCTTCTACCGGCATCG
>NW_010184042.1:39863-40078 GCF_000695765.1 Mesitornis unicolor
TTAGAAACCCCCCCGCCCTGACAACCAGCCCAGCCGCCCCAGGGCCGTCTAAGTTTCTCTTCCTCCGGGAATGCGGTCTCATAACCGGCCCTCGCCGGCGTCTCCCTCGGAGAGAACACAAATAAATGGGGCGGCGGGGGCCGGCCGTGGCCTCACCCCCGCCATGGCTTCCCCGGCACGGCGGGGGCCGCGCGCTCTCCCTCAGGAGGCGCCTC
>NW_010184043.1:0-505 GCF_000695765.1 Mesitornis unicolor
CTGGGGTGGCTGTGGGTCTTGTTTCTGTCATGGATTAACCCAGCAAGCAGCTAAAACCATGCAGGTCACTCACTCGCCCTCCTTGGAGGGACAGGACAGAGAAATGGAAGAGTAAAAGTAAAGAACTCATCAGCTGAGATAAGGACTATTTAATAATTACAATAAACTAATTGAAATAATAACAGTATCAATTAATTGTAGTAAAAATAGGAACGACAATAATGAAGCAATCACAGTGATGCTCAGCTCACAAACAGCAGCCACTGCCTGACACAGTGCAACAAGGGAGGGGTGGCCTCAGGAACCGAAATGGGTACCAGCACCAAGGGAAGGGCTCAGAGGAAAAGGTCACTCCATCAAACCCCCCAATTTCCAGTGAGTGTGACAATTATGGGATAGAATCCAGCTTTATTGGTCACCTTGGATCACACTGGATCATCCGTCCTGGGTCACCAGAGACTCCTGGGCTTTTGCTCCCCATTCCAACACCAGAAGCCATGGAGCT
>NW_010184044.1:0-203 GCF_000695765.1 Mesitornis unicolor
GATGGGGAGGCAATGATGATAGTGAGGGGGGATGAGGATGGGGTTGGGGGTTGAGGATGCGGGTGAGGATGAGGATGAGGAGTGAGGATGAAGATGGGGATGGGGTGATCATTTGGGGTGAGGATGAGGATGGAGGTGAGGATTTGGGGTGAAGATTTGGGGTGAGGATGGAGATGAGGATGGGGGGGAGGATGAAGATTTGG
>NW_010184044.1:221-935 GCF_000695765.1 Mesitornis unicolor
GGGCGGCAATGATGATAGTGAGGGGGGTGAGGATGAGGATGGAGAATGAGGATGGGGGTGAGGATGGAGGGGTAAGGAGGAAGATGAGGGTGAAGCTTTGGGGTGAGGATGAAGATGGGAGTGAGGATGAAGATCTGGGGAGAGGATGAAGATGGGGATGAGAATTTGGGGTGAAGATTTGGGGTGAAGATGAAGATGGGGTGAGGATGAGGATGGGGATGGGGTGAGCATTTGGGGTGAAGAATTGGGGTGAGGACTTGGTGTGAAGATGAAGATGGGGAGGCAATGATGATAGTGAGGGGGGTGAGGATGAGGATGGGGAGGGGGGTGAGGATGAAGATGGGGGTGAGGATTTGGGGTGAAGATTTGGAGTGAGGATGGAGATGAGGATGGAGTGAAGATTTGGGGTGAGGATGAGGATGGGGAGGGGGGTGAGGATGAAGATGGGGGTGAGGATTTGGGGTGAAGATTTGGAGTGAGGATGGAGATGAGGATGGAGTGAAGATTTGGGGTGAGGATGAGGATGGGGAGGGGGGTGAGGATGAAGATGGGGGTGAGGATTTGGGGTGAAGATTTGGAGTGAGGATGGAGATGAGGATGGAGTGAAGATTTGGGGTGAGGATGAGGATGGGGTGAGGATTTGGGGTGAAGATGAAGATGGGGAGGCAATGATGATAGTGAGGGGGGGTGGGGAGGGGGTGGGGGGGTGGGGGG
>NW_010184044.1:982-1209 GCF_000695765.1 Mesitornis unicolor
AGGGAGATGAGGATGGGGGTGAGCATTTGGGGTGAGGATGAAGATGGGGAGGTAATGATGATAGTGAGAGGGGTGAGGATGAGGATGGGGGATGAGGATGGGGGTGAGGATGAGGATTTGGGGTAAGGAGGAAGATGAGGGTGAAGCTTTGGGGTGAGGATGAAGATGAGGATGGAGTGAGGATTTGGGGTGAGGATGAAGATTTGGGGTGAGGATGGAGATGAGGA
>NW_010184045.1:0-4050 GCF_000695765.1 Mesitornis unicolor
CACAGGTGGTTTCTGCACCACCTGTTAGCGCCCTGCCTGCCCAGGAGCGGGCTGGCCGGGACAGACCGAGTCTGTCACTGAGTCCGGGCACCGGGGAGCTTCCACCCCAGCTGCGCTCCCTGGGCACCTCTGCCAGCTGAGCACGGGCTGGGAGGGCTCCTAAAGCCCAAGGGTGCTCTTTGGGATTGCTTGCCAGTGCTGCGAACACCAGCATCAACACGGCCATCAGCTCAGAGCTGGAAGAACAAGCCCATAGTGTATCAAACCCTTTCCTTTTTTTTACAAAACACTGTATTTGATCAAGTTATGGTAAATTGTACTATAGGATATTAAATTCTAGGAAGCCTCCTGTGGAGCACAGAAATAATACTAGACATAAATGATTTACTCAGATACTTTGGATGGCTCAGGAGGAAATTTATATAATTCCACTGAAACCAATGAGCTTCCACCCTGCAATATCAGGACTGATCTGGCCATTGTGCTCCAAGAAAAAAGGAAAGGGCATTTTAAGACACCTTCATATTTCCTCGAATTTTAAAGCCCTAGTGTGACACACCATTAGAAAATGCTTCCATCATGGCAGTTCTCCAAGTTCAATTTTATACAGAAAACTTTTTGGTGTTCTTTACTGTTTCATTTATTCTTACATGAATAATGACTTGTTTCAGAAATCCCAGTTATTCTTCTCTTTGTGTACATTTCCCAAAAATCATAGTAATTTTTTCAAGGCACATAAAGTTTATAGGCTTAGCTACCTAAAATCCTAAGTACTCTTTCTTATGACTAATTTCATGTTATTTCTTGCACCAGGTATTGTAAAGATTCTTCTCAGCTGAAAGATAAAACAGTAATTCTTACATAACACTGACAAGAAATGCTTTAGGAAAAGCCTTCTATACTTTCCTATTCCATGGGACAAACTTATGTCTGTTTTAACTCCAAAATAATGATATGATTGACGATTTGATTGAGCAAAGATAATACAGTGTAGTTAACACTGGGCAAGAACAACTCAGTGTTGAGTAGCTGCTGCCAACTGTTCTTTTTTTGATAAAAATGCATTCACTGCTGGTGGTTTAGGAATGACTGTGAAGAGACAGGATTCTGAGTATTGTATTTCCTTTTTTCCCCTCAAAAGATTTCCCTTCTAGATGTTGAATCCTCAGGTAGCCAGGATATGGTTCTTCCTCATCAGAGAAATTCAAAGTAGTCAGAAGAGAGATCAGGATTTGGTTGCATTATCAGGATTTAAACTTACTTATTATCAAGAAGCTAACCTTACAGATAACCATAATTTTTCACAATTTTGCAGGAGTCCTTGTTGTCCTATATATAGTTTTCAGAGTGAGGCATTTCTGATTTATGGCTGTGACTTCCCTTTGCTTGCTTTGCTCTACCCCAACGTTGTATCAGAGCTTCGTGAGCTATGAAAACACTCTAAATATATGTGAGCAGCTGGTCATAACGGAGTGAACTAAGGCTGGAATGGTAGTAATACATCAAAAATACCTTTGCAGTTGCAAGTTAAGCTAGACATTCATCTTGTGTCTTAGAAAGAATTACAGGTATGCAGCACAGCACTGAACATAAGCTCCAAAAGTGTTGACCAAGTTTGTAGAGATAAGGTAGCACGTGTCATCTCTATGATCAATTGTGTCTGAGGCAAAGAAAAAAGAAAATGACCTGAATAAAGTGAACTGTCTCCGTAAATCTGCAAGATCATCTTTATTTTTTCACTTGCTTTCTTTGTTTCCATCTACCTGATCTTTGTCTCCTGTCCTTGATGGGCCTTGCTTGAAATAATTTTATCAGTTCCCTCTGCATACTCTTTCCTTCTTGTTCTCTTGGGATTTAAATACTTGTCTTGGAAAAAGCCATAGTCTTTCCCAAACTTCCTTTTGAACGTTTCCATTTCCTGACTTTTTAGACCTATCAGTTTTCTCTTGCCAGTGAGATCTAAATATTAGCATATTATTTACCATACTTACAAATTAGAGGAACAATAAATAAATTGAAAGCCTATTTAAAAATCAGTGGGAAAATCTTCAGTTACTGCAGATGTATATAATTTTCTGAGTTCATAAGAACTATAGCAATAATAGAACTGTGCAGATTTTCAACCTTGAGTATCTGGTTTAATTTAATCTAACTCTAGGTTATGACAATTATTGCTAGTAATTGACAAACATAAAGATTAAATATGTCTCTGTGTATAACAAAATATACGTCAGAATGTAGGGTTTTTCCAAATTTGCTTTAAAGGGCAAATTCTTTGTTGTTTACCAAACCTGATTCAGTTTCCTCCAATTAGCATGTCAAGCCCATGTATCTGCTCTATATAACATTATGTAAAAATTGACATGAACTGTGATTTCATCCCTTCTATATAATTACATTTGAACATATAATTATATTTCTATGAATATAGAGTTTCATTCTAGTTTCTACTTTTCAAAATATAGAACTCCTTCCTTTCTTCCTCATTTATTTCACATATTTTCTTTGGAAGTAAATGCTAATAAGACCTCGAGCATATATTTAAAATGTACATGTATGGCTGCAGATTTCTTCCAGTCACCTGTGATGAAATTTTAATTTCTTCCTGAAATAGTTGATGTAGTTTCCATTTGATTTTTTAAATCAGAATCTGAATCAGCATATTTCTGTTAGCCTCAAATGTAAACTAATTGGAAAGATTTAATATCATTATGATTCGGTGTGTCCAAATCAAGCTCAGATTTCCACAGCGGTTTAAAATATATAATATATAAAATTAAGTGTTAAATTGCGTAGCTAGACTAAATGATCAAGGAGGTATTTCCATCCAAAAGAGAAAATGAAATCATCTTTGGTGAATAAAAAACACTCATCATGATTTCTAGTGCTAGCACTTTCCTATCAGGGAGGACCTGTTTTTTTTTCCTATTTGTGTGGGTGAGCAAAGGCTCAGACTCAGAAAGTGTACAGGAATATTCAAAGTGCTTTCAGTATCTTCTGCTCCCTCACTGGTTTTGGGACATCTGCAAAGGGCTAACACAGTAGTTCAGCTACCCAAATTGTATTTGCACTAAGGAACTGAATAATTTATAATTAAGCAGTTGAAAAGAACAAATATAAGCCCAAATGATTCAGCATGTCCATGTTACTTTTCAGGCCTTCAGAGAAGCCATTTATTTTTGCAGTGCTTCTTCTGCTAGAGAATGGCCCTCCAGGTGAGAGCTTTCTTGATTCCCAGAAGAATTTGGCATTAAGCTTATACTGCATGTCACTTATAACGTTTTTCATAAGGGAAAAAATGCTAACTCAGCCTTTTTCTTATTTCTAGGAAAAATATTCTTCCTCTTCCAAAAAGCAACTAAATTCCATTTTGCTATTTTTTATTCAGGCATGAGAAAGAAACTGTTCTTCTTGCTACAGTACATTTTTAAGAGTATTTTTGTTCTCAGAAGTGTATTTTATTTATTTTTAAGTCATATTGTTGTTGTGGTTTATACAGTTGCTCTATCACCTAGTGCCTGCTCCCCATCTGGGGAGGGGGGTCAGGGAAAGGAAAGGAGATTAGTTGTTTGAAATAGATACAAATTTAATGAAATCATAATAACTAATATTAATAACAGTTACTATGTAAAAGACACAGTGTTATAGTCAGCCAATATTGTGGGAGAGTAGGCATCAGGGTTAGGATGGTAAACAAGTCGCTCTTGAGATGTCAGCCATGTAAGAGGGAGGAAGAAGGAGAAAGAAGGAGGAGGAAGGCTGTCCCCAGCAAACTCCTCAATTTACAGTGAATGTGACATTTATGGTATGGATAGTATTAACTGGTCAGCCTGGTGTAAGCTTGAGGTCAACTCCCCTGTGTTTGCACTCCCCCTCCAGCCTCTGTACCTATTTATTTCAAGACTGCTGAAGACCTCAAGCATCACATACCAGCATTAGCTGAAAAACTGTACCAAAGATTTTATCACTTTGTTCCCATGGAATAGAGTGTTGTGGTCCTTACAAAATCCCAGTCTTCTTGCCACTTGACTGGGGGATGGCAGATGTTGT
>NW_010184046.1:0-611 GCF_000695765.1 Mesitornis unicolor
GGGGGGCGCGGGGTTCATTTCCCCCCTGCCCCGGGTAAGGATTTGGGGGTGGTCCCGGTGTTTGCCGGGGGTTGACCCCCCCTCCTGCCCCGGGTAAGGATTTGGGGGGTTCCCGGGGGTGCCGTGTCCCGGTGTTTGCCGGGGGTTGATTCCCCCCCTGCCCCGAGTAAGGATTTGAGGGGGGTCCCGGGGGCACCGTGTCCCGGTGTTTGTCGGGGGTTGATTTCCCCCGTGCCCCGGGTAAGGATTTGGGGGTGGTCCCGGGGGTGCCGTGTCCCGGTGTGTGCCGGGGGTTGATTTCCCCCCTGCCCCGGGTAAGGATTTGGGGGTGGTCCCGGGGGTGCCGTGTCCCGGTGTGTGCCGGGGGTTGATTTCCCCCCTGCCCCGGGTAAGGATTTGGGGGTGGTCCCGGGGGTGCCGTGTCCCGGTGTGTGCCGGGGGTTGATTTCCCCCCTGCCCCGGGTAAGGATTTGGGGGTCGTCCCGGTGTTTGCCGGGGGTTGGACCCCCCTCCTGCTCCGGGTAAGGATTTTGGGGGGGTCCCGGCGGTGCCGTGTCCCGGTGTGTGCCGGGGGTTGATTTCCCCCCTGCCCCGGGTAAGGATTTGGGGGT
>NW_010184047.1:0-996 GCF_000695765.1 Mesitornis unicolor
GGGGGAAGCGGGGGATTTGGGGGTTTTTATTTGGGAGGGGGACACAAGCGTCCCAAGTGTCACCGGGAACCCGCAGCCCCAGCGTCCCCAGCGCCGTGCGGGAAGGAGCCAGAGTCCGAAGGGAGAAGGTTTTTTTTGGGGCGGGGGGGATCCCCACTGGGGCCTCCTGCCCCTGTCTTGTCCTTGGGGTGTCCCCATGTCTGGGGTGTCCCCAAACCTGGGGTGTCCCCACAGTGGGGGGTGTCCGGGGGCTGTGGTGCCTTCTCTGTGTGTCCCCAGGCCTGTGCCAGCAGCGAGGTGACACCTGGGGACCAGGGTCTTGTCCTTAGGCACAGGCCATGTCACCGCTGAGGTGACACTCGATGACCAGAGCCTTGTCCTGGAGCACACTGTGTGTCCCCAAAGAGGTGACATTTGGGGACCAAAGTCTTGTCCTGGGCCATGCTGTGTGTCCACGATGCTGTGTCCCATCAAGGTGGCACTTGGGGACCAAGGCCTTGTCCTGGGCCATGCTTCATGTCCACACCCCCGTGCCAGCAGCGAGGTGACACTGGGGGACCAAAGTCTTGTCCTGGGGCACGTTTCGTGTCCATGACCCCATGTCCCCACCAAGGTGACACTCAGGGACTGGGGCCTTGTCCTGGGCCACGCTTTGTGTCCTCAACCCTGTGCCAGCAGCGAGGTGACACCGGGACACTGAGGCCTTGTCCTGGGCCATGACACACGTCCCCACCGAGGTGACACTGAGGGACCGGAGCCACCCAGTTGGGAGCCATGGGGGGGCCAGGGGTCCCTCGGGTGCCCCCCCAGCGCCGGGGGTCACACCAGGTGCCCGCGGCCGTTGATGTAGATGCCGTTGGTGGTGGGCCGGGCCTGCAGCATCCCGTTCTCCTGCACGAAGTGGCTCATGGCCTGCTTGATGGGGTCCTCCCCGCCGCCCCCGCCATCCTCCTCCTCCTCCTTGGGCTCCTTCGGCGCCAGGGGGGGCAGCAGCGG
>NW_010184047.1:1177-1389 GCF_000695765.1 Mesitornis unicolor
CAGATTTGGAAAGGGGGAGGTCACAGAGCCGAAATGAGGGGGGGGTGCATGTGGGGAAGGGGGCTGAGCACCTCAAGGTGGGGTCGCAGCCATAGAGGCCCGAGGAGGCCCAAGGAGGCCACAGCCCCGGGCCGGGTGTGAGCGTGGGGCTGAGCTGTGCTCCCCATCCCACTGTGCCCCACACCTCATCGTCCCCCCCAGCTCTCACCATG
>NW_010184047.1:1540-1790 GCF_000695765.1 Mesitornis unicolor
CCCTGTACCCAGCCCTCAGGCACCCCATGGCTCAGCCCCGTGGGCGTCCTGCGCCCCACTGCCTTGAGCACCCCAACACCCATCACCCCAACACCCATCACCCCAACACCCATTGCCTTGAGAACCCCAACACAAATCACCTTGGGTACTCTACAACCCAACACCCCAATGCCCAGCAGCCAGGGTACCCCAAGACCTACTGTCTTGGGCACCCCATCATCATGGGTACCCTACCACCCATCACCCCAGG
>NW_010184048.1:0-475 GCF_000695765.1 Mesitornis unicolor
GATGCTGCAGGAACTGGTGTGTAAAGGTCAGCTTTTGGGGGTGATTTTGAGATGTAGGGCACAGCGTTTTCCTGGTGTGGTTAGTACTGTTCTCCCAGGACGCAGCTCTGAGCTAAAGGTTACTTGGACAGTTTGTTAAATCAGGTCATTTTTTCTTTATACCAGAGTTGTTTTAGTTAAAGTACTCCTGCTGTGTGTGAGGAAGCCTGTAAGGACTGGCATGTGCAAGTGGGAAGCTGCACCACAAACACCAAACACCACAAACACCACGAAATTGTGACGCGCTACTGGTTTGAATACCTAAAACATCTGTTTAGTTACTATTACTCTTTAATGTAAACATCAGATGCTGCTTTCCTGGTGCCTGCTTGATCTCCAGTTGTGCCGGGATGGCTGCAGAGGTGTGGCAGGTCCCCACGGCTGCTCGCAATCCAGGTTTGGCTCTTCCTGGGCAGCAGTGTGGGGTTTTGGGGAC
>NW_010184049.1:0-840 GCF_000695765.1 Mesitornis unicolor
ATATTTTATTACTTTATTGGACTTTATTTTTAAAATTTTCTTTATTTGACTTTATTTTTTATAATTTATTACCTTATTGGACTTTATTGTTTAAATTTTCTTACTCTATTTTGCTTTATTTTTCATATTTTATTACTTTATTATATTTTATTACTTTATTGGACTTTATTTTTAAAATTTTCTTTATTTGACTTTATTTTTTATAATTTATTACCTTATTGGACTTTATTGTTTAAATTTTCTTACTCTATTTTGCTTTATTTTTCATATTTTATTACTTTATTGGACTTTATTTTTGAATTTCAATTCCTTATTTCACTTTATTTATTTTCCTTCATTTATCTGCCTTACAGAAGCATTTCTGTCAAAGAAACAGATGGCCCAGAGCCTCTCTTCCCTGGCTCTTACCCTGTATAGGGATAAACAAATCATAATAAATAAGTAGTTTTGCAGTAGCTACAATTTTATAGAGAGATTTTTGCTCCACAGCCATCATTATCACAAATCTGCAGTACTGATACAGAATTTCAGCCAAAACTCACCTCTCACCGTCGTTATTTCCCTGTTTGCTCATCCTTCTTTGGAAAAGAAAGGCAGAAAGCCAGGAATAAAATGGGCTTTCACTGCATTTTGAAGTGGACTCATCTGTAAAATGCCTCTATTAACTCTAATAATTTCCAGTTGCTCGGGGATGTTAAACATCGCTGTCGCTCTGTTGCTCGGGCTTTGCTCTCTATTTAAATACCGAAATCAGGGGCGCTGCAATTTGTAGAGATCTTATAAAAAAAACCTTTGAATGCGTTTTAGCTTTGCGGGTCTTGTGTGGCTAAAGGAGAAAAA
>NW_010184049.1:892-1188 GCF_000695765.1 Mesitornis unicolor
AATGAAAAATTTTATTGTATTGTATTGTCTGTGCTGTGAAATTATTTGGAGCTTTTCCAAACCACCAAGGCTGAAGCTGAAGCTTTCTCTTGTCACCAAAATCCTTGGTTTTGTCTGTTGCAGAGTACAAAACACTTACTCATAGAAGCTTTTCTTTCGTTTTATTAAGTCTGGTATGCAAAATGAGGTGAAAATTGGTGATTGAAAGCATTGTACATAGCATCACAGCGTGGTTTGGGTTGAAGGGACCTTAAAAATCACCAGATCCAACCCCCACGGGCAGGGACACCTCCACC
>NW_010184050.1:0-518 GCF_000695765.1 Mesitornis unicolor
CCAACCGAGCGATTCTGTGATTCTGTGAGTATTACCACGCGAGAACCAGTGCCTTCACACACTTAAGTTTCCTCGAATTATGTGGTATTTCATTATATGTTGTCAAAAATCCAGTCTGTCTGTATTTTCAGCTACAATCACATATCAAATAGCCCATCAGCGTGCCTATACACACAATTCTCACACAGATACTGCTGCAGAGGCCAAGCACTATGCTGGATTTGTTAACCCAAATCTCTGACCAATAAATCCATATAAAATAGGGGGCATTTCTTAACCTGTCCTTTACCTCCCTTGGCAGCCCCTATCAGGCAGATGGCTAAAAAATGTGATTCAAGCAGGACCAGAGCTTGCGCAGCTGAGCTACGAAGAGTCTGTGGTCCTGCAGCATCCTTTGGACCGCACAACACCCAACACTGCCAACTTCTCTCCAATTTTGAGCTCCCACTGCTCGGAAAATGATATTCCCAGGGTGCTGCTCTGTGACTGGGAGACTCCCAGTCCCTCCCAGTAAGCAG
>NW_010184051.1:0-15211 GCF_000695765.1 Mesitornis unicolor
CCCGCCGCACCGCCCTCCCGCCGCACCGCCCAGTGGGACCGGTACAGCCGCGGTCCAGAAAGCGGGAACAGAGACGATCATCACAGTAAAGGTACAATGAGACGTCAGCGGCGTCACGTCACACTGCAAACTTTAATATCCAAGAATAATCAAGGCCGTTACACACACCGAAAATAGGGGAATAGGTGGAGACACGAAGCTTCCCCTTCTTAACTTCATCATCTACTACACATAGATAAAAATACAGGACACTTCACATTTGTCAAACTTACTCCAGATAAAGAAGTATTACACTGAATATGATGCAGCATTTACTCTTACACCTGATACCACATACAGTAAAATAGGGACCTACATTAAATAGTCTTGGCTTCAGCTGATAAAACACTATAAGCATTTCCCCTCCCCTCCCTTCTCCCCCACGTATACAACTGAAAAGAAGAACATGATAACATTTGATAATACACAATTATCCCTGTGCATAAAAACACGAGTTTAAGAACTCATGAATGGGACTGCAGGTAAAACTACCAACTCACACAGCTTGTTCATGAGATTGTTCTGCTTCCAACTCTTAATGCAGCTCCTGTAATTTAAAACACTGGGGAAAATGGCATTTTCTAGGAGAGAAATAGAAGCACATTACTATATACCTAAGTAAATAAAAACATTTTCCAGAAACAATAGAAAAAATGGCACTTGTGACAACATGGGGTGGCCAAGAACAAAACTGCCAGAAGAAAGGTTATTGATATTCAACCAAAAAGCAGGAATCCAGTTGCCTACGTGCGGAAAACAAGACCACCACATTTCCAGTGCAACCACAGAGTGGGTAGGAGGCAGAAACTGGAAAATACAACAGGTACATGCAATGGCATTCACCTAACTTTGTCTTATTTAAAATAATTTGAAAATAAAATAAAATACTAATCATATTTTACCTAACGAAATAAAAAACATAGAAAGCAAGCAAAGAATCACAAAGTCTCTCAAAAATAAATAGCACAATACGGAAATGAAAGCAACTTTAAAAGAATTCAGGTGTGCAAGGGCTTTTATTTCTCATCTACTTGCTGCAATGGCATTGTCTCAGCTTCAAACACATTTTTCTTGGATGAGGGTAGAACTCTGACAGTACAGTTATGCAGCTAAATCTTGGTGGTGCACTTTTAGGAAGCAAAGACAGTTCAAGTAAGACTAGTTTAAGCAAAGCTCCAAATGAAAGCTTCTGTAGACTAGAAGCCTTTATTCTCTGTAAGGATTCTGAGCAGTACTGAAACGTACCCAGGTGGGCACTCTCTTACGCAGTGTTAAAACTATATATATATAAAAATAAAGAAAAGCTGATGTTTTCCCTCCTTGCAGGCATTCAATTTAGGAACAAAGGCACGAATTTCTGGCCTTAATGGGAAAAACCCAAAAGCCAGTAACAAATCTATTAAAGAGATGCAATTAGAACATCACCATGAAAAAAGGGACTAGAACTAACGGGAGGCAAAAAGGCTATTGTACAGTGCCATTACTACCAAACATAAAAACATTACAAGACATCAAGAAGGTTTTCATATTTTAAAGACATTCTTGAAAATGGATAAAAATGGTACTTAAAATAACCCATATATTAGGAAAACTAAACTGCTAAGGTGACACTGCCTCTCAGCACAGTGATTATTAATTAGTATTTTTCCCATCTCTAAGTGACAGAAGATTCAGTCTCTTGTATACAATTTGCAGATTAAATATTTACCTAAGCCACATCTGCCAGGAAAAAAACCCCAACACATTAGGATAAGGAACCAAGAAGTCACAAGGGTAAAGTTCCTGAAGTTACAGCGAAGTTGTCTGTCAGCTGGCCTGCATATGCTGACTCAAGCAGAGGTGATAAGGTTACAGCACATTATTTACATGTAACTCCACTCCCCCCACCCCTCTTGAGTAACAGGTATTTTTCTGTTGCATTACCTGCACATGGCATGCATAACTCTGCTATGTTATCAACTTCAAAAAAAGAAATAGAGCTCACCTTCCGCTAATTATGTTTAACAGAAAATACTCCTTCACTGTTTTGGCTTAAGCAGTAAGTTGGTGGCTCAAAATGAATGTATTTTAAGATGACAAAGCATCTAATGTATTTCAGCTTCAACACTAAGAGATTAATCAAAATTGGTGGTGTTCCTGAACTGAGGCTAACCTACTGCTTCTCTTTGACATGCTGCTGTTTCTTGACTTAGTATTCTGTTTTCACATAGTATTTCAAATTGCCTACAGGTTCTGTGTTTTGTTTCAATTGTGAACAGTGGTACAGTGAAAAATTAGAATTTGTACAATAATCTACTTTGTTTCAGTTCCACAGAAAATGCTGTAACAGTTCTGATGGTTACTATATCAAGAATAATTTTAACACTTTCCCACCATTTCAGACTTCTTAATTTAAGTATGTTTAGAAATACTTCCCTAAATGTGATGCATCTAGTACAGTAAGCACCTCTATGCATTCCTAACATCAGAAAGTAGAAAAAGGAAAATCTTTTAATTTATTAAAAATGAGGCAGCATATGCAGAGAATTAGCCTAGTTATGGCAAACATTAATTTTATTCTCAATAGAACATTTTTGCTTTTATTTATAATGCATTCCATAGCACAAAGACAAGGTATGTGAACATTTCCTCCTCCATTTTCCTCAAGTATATTAAAAATATGCATGGCATAGTACATGTCCGGATAGCAACAGAGATACTAAGAAAATAGACACTATCTAAATCCTGTTAGGAACAAGAAGGCACCACTGATTTGAGGTTTTGTCCAGACGTCACCCAGTCCATTTTATCTTCATTTCTAGCTTTCAAGCCAACATTTTTTTCCTGATTAACCTAATTCAGACCACTTCTATTCTGGTTTTCTCACCACAAACAACACACATTCATAGTAGTATTTCATCATGGAGAGTTCATTCACAGTGTAAGTTGACAGTACAGATTCATTCTCCACCTGAAAAAAAAAAGCAGCAGGTTTCAAAACACCTTCTGTACAAAAACTACACAAGTTTCTCTTAATAAGAGAATGCTATAAACTTACCAGATTTTAAGGCCTATCTATACAATTTTTTAAAAAAATGAGGAAAGCAAATAATTGGCAGCACACTTACAAATATTTAATTCTCCTAGAAGACACAATTATATGCCATTATGCTTAACTAAATTTAAGGTAAAAGTTTATTCAAAGGCATTTGTCTGGCTTATACCAATACCTACTTATTACAAACTACAGCATCTTCTTACCTCTATATGGAATCCATATTGCAGTATAACATTTTTTATATCCTCATAGCTTAATTCTATAGAAAGTTCATTTCCCAAGTTTTCAAAGTGGTAAAGGAGAGGTCCTAGAATATAAAGATACAACAGAAATGGCTATTAGAAAGACAAAAATGTTTTAAAAATCAAAAGCACACAGTGCAAGTGGAAAAATGCTTATATCCAGACTCACTTATTCAAACACAGCCAAAAAAACCCCATATTGCTATCACTCAAATATTTTTATAACAAATTTCAGCCAAATCTCATTGCCAAAACTTCTGCTTAGAAGCACAGTACAAATTAGACAACAGATTAAGACAAAAAATGCAAGGATGTATTTATACACAGAACAGGAAAAACAGCAAAAAAACCAAGCAGGACACAACATTTGTCAAATAAATGTTTGATGTATGAATGCAAAACCTATCACTGGGACGATTTACTTCGCTATTTAAAAATCACATCAACTGACTTGATTGCAACTAGCAAACATCTAGACATATTCTGAACACATCTGAGAGAATTTCCAAGCCCTAGAGGATTCTAGCTCTACAGAGTTTTCAGCACATTCATCTCCACAACTCTCTTCAAGTACTATATGCCAGTCATGTGATCAAACTTAAGTCAAGGCTAGCAGGGAGAGAGGTTGGTCACACTTGCCTACATTTATCCATATTCCTCCAGGCTTTAGAATTTTCCATATAGTGTCTATGTAATCAATAACGTTATGTGCTGTATCTATGAAAAAGCAAGTTGCTATGCAGTCCCATGTATCTGCACAAAAAAAGCAAATTATACAGGTTAGTTTCAAACTTTTACAGAGCCAGAAACATTATCATTTAACCCCAGTATTTGTTTACACAGTCAGCATTACCTTCAAACAAACAACAATTGAAGGCTCTTAACTTCATTTGTAAATAAATATAAGTAAATAGAATATTTTGGTTTATGTTAACAACAGTTAAGTTTGGGTTTGTGTGACCTATACATATGTGTGTCTGTGTATAGACACATACACATTAAAATATTATACGTATTTATTAATGATGCATTTTATAAATTTGTTCATTCTGTATGAGACATATTTATATTATATACTGTAAAATGTAAAGATTATAACACATTTTATATAAATGAAGGGCCAAGTGTACTATTACTCGCCTGTTTATGAGCTTTATTTCCACAACTGTTAGAAATACAACTGCAAAAATACCCTGTGATTTTGTGTTTCTCTAGTTAATATCTAGATCAATACAAGTCTGTACACCAAAATGTACTTTGACAAATCACATAGCTTTAAAACATTTTATTCATTATCTGAATATTTCTCCATCTGTTTTTTTACTAGTGAATTTAACAAGCAGGATCTTTCAAAGTATGAGTCTCCCTGGTTTTCTCTAAACATGCAACCTTGAAATGGCAAGTTTTAAATTCTGTAAATAAAACAATTAAGCCTCAAACTTAAGCCAGTATGAGATGCTCTGACATAAGACAGAACCTTCAGAAACTTAACCTACTACAAGGAAGACTCCTACAAGAAAACACCTGGAAGTCTAGCAGCACAGTACAGGGCAGATCAATAGCTATATAATCCTGGTAACAAAAACTGCTATGGATCTAAAAGGGACAGAAAGGAAGGTGGAAACAGAAAATAGTTGTCTGGGGTGATAATCCAATACAGTGTACAGAAAAAATAGTAACTCCTAAACATGCATATATTAGAATGTTAGACTTCATATAAAAGAACTGGGTAAGTGCTACCCTTGATCAAATCCTAAATACATAATTGGTAGAGTAGGCACTAAAGATTGTCTTCTGCAGGTTAATTCAACATTAGGTTAGTCACAAAACATTACTTTGTAGCTGTCATGAGGACAGCATAACTAACCTGCTACCACAAGAAAAAGAATAAGATTACTTATACTGACAGAAGTCTCAATCTTTGATAATCATCATCCTCGTAACATGTCTCAGAAATATTTACTATTGACAGTCAGTAAGTATGTTTATTTCATTTATAATTTACTATTACTGAAACAGCTTGCTTTGCTTTTACAAGGAGGAAATGAATCAACAAAAAAACCTCTTATTTTTTATTTTTTGCATTAAAATCACATTGCTTCCTTTGTAACATCACTTTTCTAAATCAAGTAAAACTTTCCGTAACAATACTACGCTGTATTATTCTGAAAGAGACCACTGCAACAAAGATCTGTTAGGCAAGGAGGTGTCCATATTTTTTTATAACCAAGAAAAGAAAAGAATAAGAAAATCTTGCTACAGTTGGTACTTTTTGCTCAATGCTTGGAGATACAGTTCCCTTCTATTTGTAATTACCAACTGTCCCACAGCAAAAACCAGTGAAAAAACAGTTACATCGATAGCCTAGAAGTTTACATTTACTCACTGCACTCGGAGTAAATTTCTTGAAAATCCCCTGCTGTCATAGAGAAGTTTGAACCAGAAGGAAGACTGTGAGGGTCAACATCAGGGAAATAAATTGGACGTATCTGATCAGCAGATCTTCTGTTATTGCTAAACTGATGAATCCAGGGATAAAGCTTACATGAGTTAATTTCAGAGCATCTGCAAAATACAGAAATCAACTAATCAACAGTTTCAACCAGTTGCTTATCAATTATTTAGAAATGTAGGAGTCAAAGACTTTCACCAACATCCCCTGCTTTGTTGATAAAGTACTTGGCAAAAGCAACAGTTTTCAAAAGGACTTTACCTAATTCAGAACATTTCAGAATGCCCATCTATTTACAAACTGATGTAAAAACCAATTTTACTCTGACACGCAAATTATCACCACAAGATAGTTGCCTTTTTTAAATTTTACAACTTTATTTTCCCACTTTTTACCATTATCCCTGACTTCTTTCTTCACTGAAAAGAAAGTGCATAAAATTCTTTTTTAAGAGTAATGAAATCTACGATTTAGTATATTCAGTAAAGCTAAGTCTTTCTGGGTAATTTATTTCCACTTCAAAAAAAAACAAAAAGAAAAGTAACATTAGTTCCATGAATTTTATTGGAAACATCTGCTCTCATTCTAGACTTTGTATTTTGTAAACCATAATAATGGGGGGTGTGGGGTTGAAGCAGAACAGAACAAAAGCATTTTTTAGACACTAACTGAAAGGATTCTTTTAGATTTCAAAAAATTTGCAAAGCATAGTAGTTTTGCACTACATGTAATTTTAAGTTTGTAACATCTGGAATGCTGCAATTACAGTAAGCAGACATATTTGTAAAACAAAATGTGTCTGTTGACATGACCAAGTAAGTAAAATCTTATCTTAAAAAGTGATAAAAAATAGCATTAAAGTATGAAAAGCAGCTTTTCCCATAGTCCTGTAAAATCAGTTTGTAATTTAAAAAATAAAGCCATTTTCTTCCACAGACAATAGAGGACACATCTGTCCCATAAAACGTATCATCAAACACTTCATAAATCACGAACAATCTACTGAGTTATAGAAAGTGCACTCCTTCGCCTGGTGGATAGAAAACATCTGTGGTAAGTTTCTGAAGTAACATTTACTTTCATGTCATATTTGTATTTCCTTTTATCAGTTTAAAAAAAAATACAAAACCAACCTGATTAGAGCAGCAGTACATTGTGCTTATCAACTGTTTCCATATATAATGAATAAACATTCAGATATATGCAATCAGTTAAAATTTAAAAAAAAAAAAACAGGGTTAAAACCCTGTAACATGGCTATAATTTTCTTCTAGAAAGACATTTCTATTTTGGTTAAAAAAAACCACAAAACCAAACAAACAATAAAAACTCAAAACAATAAAACAAAACAAAATGAAAACAAACCCCACAAACCAAGAAAAACCCATGTCAACGTAAGTTGTGTTCACCTTTCTAGCATTCTCCATGTGCTCCCAGTCAATTTGTATTATCCCTAGAATGTTTTTCCTTAATAAAAATTTCCTCAAAAGCAAGGTAAAGAAAATAAGAAAACTGAGTAGATTAGAAAGGTTTTTTCTTCTGAGCTATAAGGGAACACACACCTCCCTGTGGTTTTTTTTTCTCCAGCACAAAGTATATTCATGTAAACTTTCAAATAGTTTCAAAAGGAATTCATAATTTAGTGTAAAAGACCAATCCCTCTCTATATAAAAAGCCTGAAAACCTCCCTTTCCAGCTTCAGTAATTTATCCTTCAAAACTAAATACTGCAGTCCTTTACAATTCCATCCTCCCAATAAAAGATATATGATGTAAGTTCTGATATAACACCGATAAGTGTGACATGTCACTTTTTTCCATAGGGGCAGGTCATTTACTGTTCAACATTGAGTCAAAAAAGGCAGTTCTGGAAAAGATAAAAAAAGTGTAGGTAAAAATCTTACTTCTGACCATTGATACAATGCTTAACTGTTTTCATCCTAAGGCACTCATGCACACGCCACAACTACAATTAAGCAGCCTTCTCAAAGTGTCAAGATTTATCTAAAATTACACTATTTCCAGAAAGTAAAGATTAAGATTAGCCAATTATTAGCATGAATTGTACTGGTATTTGTTAAAGCTTTTTTTAAACTAATACTACTCTGGCTTGGGTACAAAGTGATTCTATATTCAAATTTCACAAATATTTGTGAGCAACTGCTCTGAAGGGCTGCTGCACTGAGGGTACTGGCCTGTGCCCTAAATCTCCAGCTGCAGGAAGAAGCAAGTCAGCAACCAGCTGGTCCTGTCTCCTCCACACAGGTACCACCCTAGTGGTGTGCCTCCTCCTGTCAGGTATCAAAGTAACGTGTGCTGTGGCTCTAGACTGCCTGAAAATCTTGGTATGCTTCCCAGAGGCAGAAAAACAGATTATGCTTTTCACAGTTCTTGCTCTTCCAAAACATTTAAGTGTGTCTACATCACCAATGATCATCTCTGCCATCTGTCATTCTATCCAGAAATCATCTAAACCCTAGAAAAAGACACCAGCAAAAACAACCTTAGTCATACAAGAAAAGGCACGATTTCCCATACAAGGACTGCAGAGGGCTTGAAGCCATTGTAGCTTAAGTAGTCCAGGGTCACTTCATTTTAAAATTATAACTTCCTCAATGGAGTAATGCACTCTAATTAATTTCAAATACATACAGTGACCACAGTTACACTTTGATGCGCACAACATGCTATGCAACTTTATCCACAGTAACAAACGTTCACAATTTAAGAGAATTAAGTTTTTTTACATGAGTAAAAATCAGCAGATACTGCTTTGTATACAGAAGACTTAAGTCACTGTACCACATCTAGGAGCCAACTGTAGTAGCTGGCTTGACACTCAATATAGTACCTTGTCTTCCTAAAAATAAACCCAGGTCAGAGAAAGAAGACAGATCCAAACTGTAAGCACGTTAGCAAAATCTTCATGTTTTATCAACTGAAAACAAAAATTAATTAAGAATGCAGTTAAAAACTAATTTGCAAAATCCTTCTTTCTTACCACTCTTCCTGAGCTGTTATCTTCAGCTCACAATGATCATTGCCTTTTCTCCCAGTTCCAGGAACACAAACATGCCCATTTCAGATGGCTAACTGGGAACAGCCACTTAAGACTAAAATGAAAGGTCCTCAGAGTCCCTAAAACTTTCTTAATAGACATCCCAAGCCCACAGTTGGGCTTCAACTAAACTGACTGAAATTGAGTCAGGTTAGCAGTTATTTTCTTCCATGCTAACAAGGAGACTTGATAACTTGCTCAGAAAAGATGAAGATTACAGCAGCTGAGCAAAATCCAATTTTGCTGTCTAAAATCTAGCACTTCTAGCAAGACTACTGCATATACATCTCTTTGTTAAATATCTTACACAGAAAACACCTAATGAGCACTAGATGCTAAGAATTATTACTATCATACGCTAAGCAAGGGTCTTCAGGAGAATTCCACACATAGGCCAAAGACTCATCATTTATGGAATATAAAAATATGTCATCAGAGCTAATTATGGGTGAAGTTAACTTTCAGATTTGAGCAAGTATGACAGCTGATCAGTGTTCCCAAAGATAGGAAATGAATAGTTTTATGCTGCTTTGAATAATTCCAAAAGTTCCAAGGAGCGTAAGACCCAGCAGGGCTGTACAGCTAAGGACAGTAAGAATGTGACCTCTTTTCAGTAGCTGCAAGGCATTACATCAGCTCATCTGTAATACACAATTTCACCATCAGATGAGTAATTTAAGAATAACATAAGAAAAAGAACAAATCTCGAGCAAATATTTATTGTCATCACATTAACCATTACTGTTTTAAGCAGACATGCAGCAGCCATAATGAAGTGCTTTCCCTTGTTGTTTTAGAACAGTAAGCTATTAACAAATTTAAGAACATAACAGTCTGCTGTGGACAAACAGTCTACAAACAGGGCTCCATTAACATCATGATATATAGAATACAAGCCAATAGTTCAGGTGTTTTCAGCCTGCAGAAAGCTGTAGGGAGACCTTATTGTGGCCCTTCAGTACTTAAAGGCGTCTATAAGAAAGCTAGGGACAGACATTTTAGTAAGGCCTGTTGTGACAGGACGAAGAGTAATGGCTCTAAACTAAGGGAGGGTAAATTTAGACTGGATATAAGGAAGATATTTTTACAATGAGGGTGGTGAAACACTGGAACAGGTTGGCCCCATCCCTGGAGACATTCAAGGTCAGGTTGGTTTGGGCTCTGTGCAATCTGGTCTGGTTGAAGATGTCCCTGCTTACTGCAGCGGGGTTGGACTAGATGACCTCTAAAGGTCCCTTCCAACCCAAAGCATTCTGTGATTCTATGATTTCACATTAAAGAATGAGTGAACTGGCAAATTTTGTCTCTGAACGTGGTACCAGCTCCCCTAAAACACAGAATATCCTCCTCCCAGACCTCTTTCATATGTGCCCACCCATAGCCTTCTCATCCTCTTTCTTAAAAGAACAGTTGCATTTGCTGCCCTTTCCTTTCTAACGAGTTAATGATGAAACCAGTAACTTCCCATGCAAGTGATACAATATCAAATACAGAAATGCTGCTCCAGACTAAACATATAAAGTGTAACTTACTACATTCAGATTTTGTAGGACTATTAATTATATTATTTTAACTGTTACTCAGTGACAGTACTTGCTTAAGAAGTGGTTCTATGTGCTTTGGAGATTGCTTTTCATGTTGAAACAGTGCCTAAAATCGTAGTATGGAATGTAAGGCTTTAACAGGTTTCCCCTGTTACTAATCACCACCATTAAATACCATACATATATACACTAGTCTATATTTGACACTGGTGAGATAGAGATGCATTTTACAGAAACAGATGTGAAATAAGCCATAAAACCTACTCAAGATTGTGTAGAAAATCTGTGGTACAATCTAGAGATTAAGTCTCATAATTTAAAAGCCCTGCTTCCTACTGTAATGGTAATGACTCAGATACGATGCTTCCCTTCCCCGTTTATCACACCAATTTATTTTTTCATTAAAACATTCTAGAAAGTGGTTATGCGGGTCCTGTGTTAGGACTTACAAATCTATTCTTTCAGTTTATTTATTCAAGTTTTTCTGATTTATAATTTTGCCTCCCTAGATTTCAATCAGCAAGTAAAACATAAGCTATGTACCTGTTGAGAACAAAGTTAGAAGAAAAGAGCATAAAGAGGCTCCATTCATTTCCTTGGCAAGCATAACCGAGCATAGCTATTTCCCACGCCAATCTACCTAGCCCAGCACCAGGTACCAGGATATTAACTTTGGAGAAATCCCTGCAACAGAACAAAAATAATAGTTAAGTCTTTATCTGATACCTCTTAAACAAAACTTACAGAGGGCCAGTCAAACATTTTTTCCCCATATACTTATGTATTATAATGTATTTCCTGTGTTACTTTACTTTTTCAATGCAAACTGAGTCAGTTCTAATCAGATTGGTTAATTGTATAGTCAAAATAATTCACAGAAAATTACTCAAAAGAACATATACAGTCCTCATTCACAATATAGATCGTGATTACAAAACATACCTTTTTCCTGAAAACTTAAAGAGATTTTTAGCTTGATAACTATAAGGTGAATTAATTGAAGAACGAACATCATCACAGAGCAGTATGTATTTTTCTATGAGGCAAACTGATAACTAGTAAATAATCTAGAAATCTTGGTTATATTGCTTGAAAAATAAAGTCTTTTCAGATCAGAAACACAAAGCGCACGGAATTTCCATAAACTGATGATCACTTCACACTGTAAAAACCTTAATGTAGTTAACTTCTCAGCAACTGTGGGGTTTTAGAAAAGCTATTCACCAATTGCACTCAAGCACATTAAATGACCTAAGATTTCCTACGTCAAAGTAGAAGCTCTTTAACCCTTCACCTCCCATAACTAGGCATCAAGTTGAAGACAACCAGAAGCATTTGTTTACTGAGATTCCTAGAAAAACCTCTCCCATTAGTTCAGCGACTAATAAATTGAACTAAGAATCTCAAAATTTTCTCCTCTTTCAGGCCGAAAAGGCAATATATACATATTCTAACCATTAGACTTCCATCACGTTGCAATCAAACCTTCATTCAAAGCAAAAAACACTCCCATGCCAAACTGAAAAGATACTTTGTCTAAACAGAAATTATTTTTTAGTTTCCAGTTGTGTACAAGACTTCGTAATTTCATATACCAAAAAATCAAGTGTGAACATTCAGACTAGCGTCCCTTTTGCATGTCACCTTCACAGACAAAACAACACATCAACTTATATACAACTAAATGAAGGAAGTCACAATCAGCACTTCCAAACATACGATGAAAGCAAGCAAACTGCAAAGTCTTTGACTACATAAAAACTCAGGATGCCAAAAAGGGTTCAAAAAAGTCACTATGCTTCATAATCATGAAGATGAGTGAGGGAGTTATGTAAATTCTGAAAAGTAGTACATTTCTGAAGACTATTACCCAAAACCAAAAGAAAGCATTATTCTTTTCTAAAGGTCACACAAACTAACAAAGCGGTTTTAACAGTGTATTTTGGTTTGTGGCTCAATCATTTAATTAGCAAAGCCTCTGTAATGGAAAAGTTCTCCTCATTCCTGATCTTAATTTCCATTCCATTAGACTTTCAGATTTTTTTTGTTTTTCTTTAAAAAAAACCCAAAAAAAACCACAAACAAAAAAAATAAGCAGGAAATCAAAGCTTTGCTATTAATTAAGAGAACTCACTTGTGAAGCAACAAATCCCCTTACAAGGAAAGCAAGAAAGCATTTAGCCAAGAAGTCTTACTGAAAAAAGAAAGATAAATTCAGGGAAAAATTACTTGCTCAAGACAATTTTTGAAAACAGGACCCAGGAAGAAAAGAAGAAAATCCACTTTCTTGGAGAAGCAAGAAAAACCTCAATCTTACAGCTTTTTATATTTCTAGTGGTATATCTATTCATTGTTACTGCAAATGTATTTCCAACCTTATATATTTCTTAATTCCCTTACAATTTAACTTTATTTATTAAATATTTAGACTAGCTCTACACAGATTTTTGCATACCCACATAGACAGTTCTACAATGAGTGAGTTGAAAAGCCTTATGCCACTTCCAAGATTATCGTACACCGATTAGAAAAGACATTCTGTTAAAAAAAAACCAGTAACAAGGAGCTATGCAGGTGTATTTTTTTAAATCTGCACCTTTATTTATCCTAAAACAAGATAAAGCCTCTAACAGGCAAGTGATTTGATTTTAAATTGCTTGTAACTGTCTTGTATCTTTTTATTCACAATATACATATATAAAGCTTTTGTATCTCTGAATTAATCTTCTCAATTCTCTTTTAGAAAATAGCTGATTTTTCCTGCACTTTCCTTTACACTTTTATTAAGGGATTGAAGTCAATCTGGAAAGTTTTTAGCAATTTAATTTCTATCTATACTCTTCATATCAGTTGCTATGGACTGGTGCTGGCTACCATCTTCACAGAATCACAGAATCACAGAACGTTAGGGATTGGAAGGGACCTCAAAAGATCATCTAGTCCAATCCCCCTGCCAGAGCAGGAACAACTAGATGAGGTTGCACAGGAAGGCGTCCAGGCGGGTTTTGAATGTCTCCAGAGAAGGAGACTCCACAGCCTCTCTGGGCAGCCTGTTCCAGTGCTCTGTCACCCTCACTGAGAAGAAGTTTCTTCTCAAATTTAAGTGGAACCTCCTGTGTTCCAGCTTGTGCCCATTACCTCTTGTCCTATCATTGTTTGTCACCGAGAAGAGCCTGGCTCCATCCTCGTGACACTCACCCTTTAAATATTTATAAACATGAATGAGGTCTCCCCTCAGTCTCCTCTTCTGCAAACTAAAGAGACCCAGCTCCCTCAGCCGCTCCTCATAAGGGAGATGCTCCACTCCCTTGATCATCTTTGTAGCCCTACGCTGGACTCTCTCTTCATTTTAGCACAGCTAGCAGAATACAATATAACCAAATCTCAGTCCACCAACATTGACATTAGTCTTCCCAAATGGTTCAAGAGCCATTTTTTAATCTATAATCAGAGAAATTATGTATGTGGCTAACTTCCTATATAATAAGCAGTAACTGTTAATAGTGTCCTGCTATCAAAAAACTAAACAAAAAAATGTTAAAGCAACTTTTCAAGGCTTAAAAGGAATTATTAGTGACAAACTGTTGATGAATTTAAAATAAAATAATGTACAAAACCAGTGGTAGTGGGAACACTCCAATACACTGTATCATGTTAATTTTTTGAATTACTAGAACAGCTGAAAATTTTTAAATGCACAGAACCTGTTTCTTTAATGTTTGAACAGTTACAAGAATTTAGGAGCATACAAAAACCTGCTTTCTTTTCGTGGATATGTAATTGCAGGAGTAGCAAAGACAATTGAAAAAAAATATTGAAACTGTAGTAACTGATAATAACCAAAGGTTACCCAGTGAAAGTAGCCTTGAACTAGCCAGCAGCAGCAGACTTTCTATGACACAGATCTAGCATTGGTTAGGAGCATAAAATGGGCACCCACCAGATACTCATTAAAAACCTGTGAGGCAATAGGGAAGAAGCACTGGCCTATTAATTAAGGTGTAGGGAGAGGGGGCAAGCCAAAGAGCATGGAAGAGGCTGCATAGTACTGTTTGGCTCAACTATTGAAACTGGAGCAGTCTCTTAAATGAAAGAGAATGGAGAAGTATCAGAAACAACCAAAATCGGTCATGCCATTACTGTACTGCATTTTGCAGTGTGATATATTTTCAGCTTTTAGAAGTATAAAGCCATTAATGAAGATTTTAACTTCTTGTCCTTTTTTTAAGGGAAAAAATATACATGATAAAAATGCAGCCTTATTTTTCACCTTTTGTGTTTTAACAAAAACTGAAGGTGCTGAAGGAGTGAAGTTCAGCAGAAGAAAAATTATTGTGTGTGATCAAACTCCTCATTTTCTTAAACTAAGCACTGAAATTCAATGTTAGCTAATGATAATAAGTGCTAAGAAATACACAGAAGATCAGTGGAAACATCAGCACAGAATCCCATTATGGGACTGCCTCTTCCCTGATGTTTCATCTCTGTAATGTTTGTAACTTTAGATGAACAGATGCAATTCTCACTATATTTTTTTTCATTATTTTACTGTAATCATATTTTCAGAGATTTTGTTTTTGAAGACAACTACTTCTCAAATAAAGTAATGAAGGCAGCTAAAAAGTACAACAATTTGAAGAGCAATTCTTCTCCAAACTTAGCATAGGAGGTTCATATACTTCCATGTAAAAGACCTGCAAAGCCTTCAGTGGACTGCAGTAACACTGAAGATATAGTTTGCTCTTAAATCCAATGTTTGAATCAAAATTAAAGCTAAGCATGAATTCTGATGAGATTAAAAACCCTGCAAGGGTGCAGAGGGTTGTGGTAAATGGAGCAA
>NW_010184052.1:0-3720 GCF_000695765.1 Mesitornis unicolor
GGTTCTCTGTCTCCTCTTTGTTCCTTTATTTCCTTGGTTGCTCCCGGTGTTGATTTGGTGCCGTGACGGAACCAGCTGGGTCCCATTCTCGGTGGGCCTGGCCATGCAGCCGGGAGCCTCCCGGGAAGGAGGCCGCCCCATCCCTGCCGGCTCCCAGCCCTCGCTGCCGGCTCCTTGCAGACCCCTCACGGTGAGCAGCGCGGCCCTGCTCGTGGCCAGCTGCCGTGAAAACGACTTGTTTCTGCCTTCTGGTGGTGGCACCTGGTTACCCAGCCGTGCGAGTGATCTCCCAGTCGGGGGTAGCTGGTTGTATGGTGATGGGGGTGCACCTCCCAGTAGGTATTAACCGGTTATCTGGTGATGGGGGCATCTTCCAGTTGGTGATAACCGGTTGCCTCGTCATGGGAGCAGAACTTGTTCAGTGGCTGCGACTTCTGACTGCTCAGATCCTGTGTGTTGGTGCCCCATGACTGACTCTGTTCTGCTGAGTTTCTGATAATCCTGCTGTTAGTATCCCAAATTTCAGTTTTCCACCTCTTCCTCAGACCTCTAGCTTCTGTGCAGAGGGGAGTGTGTGTGTGTTTTGGCTTTCTAGTTCCCTGCTGTCCTGCTCTATGTGGAGCTGCTTATCCCAGCTGTTTGCTTTCTGCTTATTTTGCTAAAATGTGTTCTGCTCTCCCAGGAACAGAGCTGTTCCTCACTGGTGCGTGATGTCCATGGCTGTTTTCTCTTCTACTGCTTTCTTCTGAAGCTGTTGCCTGAGGAGTAGATGGTAGACAGCGTCGTGGAATACTCAATCTGAAGGCTCTGGTGGTTATTTGAAGTGTATCTGTAGGGTGTGCACTCTCTGTATGTCATAGGATCTCTTCTCCTTCTGGGAGGCAGCAGTGAGGAATGGAAGAGGAGCTACATGTGGAGATGCGTGCTTTCAGCAGCCCTGAACTGTGTGCACTGAGCTAAAGGCGGTAGTTCTTGTTTAGCAGGACTCTTCCAGCTCAGAGCTGAACAGTTTCAGAGCTGCCTGTTCTATCTCTTGCTGCAGGTGACCGAAAGCTTCCTAAGCAAAGAAGTCAGCTACGTGGTTTCCAGCAGCAAAGAAGCCAAACGAGACAAAGCCAGGACTCGGGCTGAGAAGCTGAAGAGCAATGTAACTTCAGAGGATGCAAAAGCTATGGCCCCTAATCCATCTGCCTCCAAAGGGAACCACACCAGGCCTCACCAGAAGCCACCAGACATTGTAAGAGCTCTAAAGGTTTAGGCCACCTCAAAGTTTGGCCCAAGAGGTTTGTAGAGTAGAACCTGAGACCAGTGGTGGAAGGTAAAGTTGTTCCTGCTCTGAGCAAACATGTTGTGTGGTTTTGGTTGGTTTTTCTCCCCTCTGGTCTGGCTGTTCATATCTGTAGCAATGTTTCTTGTATCTGCACATCACTGTCCACTCAAATGTGCGGAATTTTACTAGCTTTGAGCTAGTAAACAAGGATATCTGCTCAAATGGGAGAGGAAATAGAGGGTTTGGCTGGCTTCCCAAGGGAATAGGCAATTGTGCTGATGCAGAGATGTGTCTGAAAAAGCCAGAAAAACATAGACAACATAAAACTATTGCAGGCTCTGGATGTGTGCTCACAGACACAGGTAGGACAAGGCCATTGTAACTCGGGAGCAGATCTACGAGGGCAGCTTGCAAGAAGGGATTTCTTTAGGTCCTGTTCACCCTGCCAGGGCTGGGATTTCTGGTCAGTGGTGCTTCTGGCCACAGCTCTAAGGTCCTGTGTCAAATGCTGGTGTGGAGAGCGCAGTGCCCCAGTCTAGGCCATGGGCATCTCTGCCAGCTGGGGCTGGACCATCTGCAGGTGGGAAACCTGGGCTGATGTTGGGCTTTTCCCT
Organism: Mesitornis unicolor; assembly: GCF_000695765.1. NCBI lineage: Eukaryota > Metazoa > Chordata > Aves > Mesitornithiformes > Mesitornithidae > Mesitornis > Mesitornis unicolor. The sequence goes on from NW_010184052.1 coordinate 1,885, forward strand.
CACTCCTGATGTGTGTTCCTCTGCCCTTGCTCACAGCACTCTTTATTTGTCTTACAAAGAGCTTAACCTATATGCTGAAATCATTGGCTTGCAAAGGAGACTCGGTTCCCAGGAAGGGCTGGCAAGGCTGTTCCTGACCCTGCCAGCCTGTCAGGATGTGGCAGCCAGAGTTTGAGCTAAGCTGCTGCTTCCTCTTGGCTCGCTCTGGAGCATTCACTGCTGTTCAATAAAAGCCAAGCCTCAGCTGAACGGCCGCTTAGTGCAGACCTAACAGGTGCCCCTGCGGTTTGCGTTCCCTGGAAATGCTCAGCCCTGCTATCTTCGAGATGAAGTCTTGGCCAGGCTTTTCTCCCCAGCAGACAGCAGTAGCACTAGAAATCGTTCTTGCTGGACAGCCACGCTGCCCTCAGCTTGCCGCTGCCTGCGAGCTCTTTGCTTTAATGTAGTACTTGGCTTCTTTCTCTGCAGGCCCTCATCAGCAGGGGAAAGGAACTGCTGCAGAAGGCCATGAAGAATCAGGTGAGCAGCGTGTGGGTGGGTTTTTCTCTAGCTGGGCATGTTCAAAGTACTGCTGAGCAGTGCAGAACCAGTGCCAGCCGCTCCTCCAGAGCCCCTGCCTGCTGAAGGGAGCAGATGCTGGGGCTGGTAAAGGTATGAAGCAGGTGCTTGTGGCTCTGCAGGATATTGTGTGGTGCTACTGGGCACTGTTCTTCACGGAGCTGTCATCTGTCCACGTTAAGTACTTCTAAGGCTTGTCCCAGTGATCTGGGTGCTCAACACAAGAGAATTGTTAATGCAAGACCCACTGTTAGGTGAATTTTTAGCCTAGAAAGAACTAAAGCCACATAGCTGGGACAAAAGGCTCCCCTGTGGTCCTTTCACTGATATTGTAAGTGGCCAGAAAAATCTCAGTGCCCACTTAGAAGCTCGTGCTATAGCAGGGATTAAAAATTTGACCTAGATGCTACCGTTAGTTTGGGGTGGATAAAACATGAGCTCAAACCTTTTCTACTGTGTCCTGATTTTAATAACGGCTACGCAGTGGTCTGTCAGTTGGGCACCAGGAAAATCTCTCTAAGCTAGGTTGAGCTGCATGTGCTCACACAGCCATCTCTGCTTTGAGCTGTACCTTGCCAAACCTCTCTGTTTGTACAGGATGCCTGCAGTGGCAGCAGCATCCTCGCCAACGCTCGCCTGTGGGGAGTCCAGATCTTGCACGTGGATGGTATCCTTCTCTGTAGGCTGAAATTCTGCTGCTGGTAATTAGTGATTTTTGAGGCAGGTGGAGCAGAAGCGTTGTAGCAAGTGTGGTACAGGAGGAGTAAGAAATTGCAGGCAATATCTGGTGTTGGACTGGTCTGTCCTGCCCATGGCTGGCTAGGTCTGCCCTTCAAAAACCAGATTTCCCTGCACATATAGAGCGTGCTGCTGTCACATTCACAATAGCAAGCACTGAGTATGTTGTAATATACTGAAGCTGTAATGTTAGAGAATGTTAATAGCTTGGTCACTGCATTAATCTGTTCCAAAAAGACCATTTTTACTAATTGACCTGGAAGTACTGATCATGATAATGGCAGGATTTGGTCGTTTTTAATTAGGAAGCGCTGCTGTTTGAGGATCTGTGCTGCAAGGCACTTCCCATCTCAGTGATGAATGGGGAGGGGGTGACAGGGAAAGATAGATGGTGAAACTCTGATTCTAATAATAGGTCTGGAGTAAAAGGTTCCTGAGTGTGCGATGACAGTGACATACAGCCGTGGCTGAGCCCGTCTGGACGCGTGCTGGAGGCAGCCGCTGCCTGTACGTATTCCTGAGCAGCCCGCTCTGCTGAAC
>NW_010184052.1:3751-11204 GCF_000695765.1 Mesitornis unicolor
GTTGCAAGCCAGGCAGGGCTTTCAAGGCTCAGGGTCTGGTCTGCGTGCTGCGAAATTCCTAACGGAGTCTCATTTCTGCAGAGACTTAAACCCAGCCTCCAGCTCTGCTACAGAGCAAGATGGGGTGCTGTCCCTCAAAGCGCTCTTTCTTGGCTGCTTCTTGGGCAGATCAACCGTGCAGTGGTGCTGCTGTGCAGGGTGATGCAGGCTCTGGCGCTGTGCGTTTCCCTGGTGTGGATGGGGATGGGACATTGTACCTGTGCTGCAGTCGGTGGAGGGGAGCCGCTCGCCTTCCCTTGTTGAGCTGTGGCTCCTTGACATCCCACCTGCGCAGAAATGTTGTCATACGCTCAACAGCTGCTGCGTGCTGTCTCGGGAGCAAGGAAAGCATGCCAGAAGACAGAGGTAACTGACTGAATTGCGGCCCAATTTGAGGTGCTCAGGACCCTTTGGTAGCTCTAAGCAATCCTTCCAACTCCCCTAGCCCTACTGGGTTAATAAGCAGGGTGACCTCCTAGGCTTTCATCCAACACTGGGCAATCTGGTGCTTCTCTTTATTGATGGAGATGACAAAAAACAAGGGTTTTTTTTCTTTTTATAAAGTGGGGGTAACACAGATGAGAATGAGACAGCCATTAGTTATCAGCCTCATCTGTAGCACAGCTAATACCAATTTTGACTTGTTACAGACTAAGGGTAAAACAGAGATCATATGTGGCTTGTTCACTGGCTTTCTGAAGTATTTTTAATGCATTAGAGAGGTCAGTGAAAAGGGAAGGCATATGGTCAAAGCCTGTGTATCATATTTAAAGTAATTCTGGGTAACTTGGGGGACAAAATATCAGGGGGAGGTGATCTAGTCTCTGATGCAGGAGCTTTGAAGCGGTGGGTGAGACTGCTGTAATCTCTCTTTGCTGCTCTGGGATCAGTAATTACAGTTCTGCCTGTGCTGGCTCCCATACTAAATATGTCACTTTTCCCTTTAGGCAAAATGTGTTGCCTCCGGATCAAAAATCCGCAAAGGTAGGCTCTGAAGTTGTGCTCCTGTTTACACTCGGGTGCAGAACTGCTTGAAGAAGCCTCAATTAGAATTTGAATATCCACCTGAGACTTCAGCAATCCACAATACGCCATGGGTTAAGGCAGTTTCTCTCAAGTGGTTGTTGTGACTCCTTGTCCAAGTCCAGCTGCAGGCTCCGAATGCAGCCGAGGATGTTGTGCCTTTGATTTCAGGCAGTGGGTTTTTAAAAGCCCATAACCTGTTTGCGGTGCAGCTCCCAGAATCCCGAGGCACCTGAGCGTTGTGCTGCTGGCACTGCGCGTCGAATCCACTGGCTCTAACGAAGTTTCAAAGAATAATGCATCCTACAGAGGAGAGCGTGTTCCTCACAACCCACTCACTTCTGTTCGGCTGAAATGTACTGCTGAGACACCAATCTAGGGATAACACTTCCAAAGGAGGAGGGAGGGGGGAGAAAACCAGGTTCTCATCTGCAATTAGTCAAGAGCCAATTGTGGCACTGAGATTGGCACTGGTGACGTAAGTTAATTTGTGACTTGTTTGACTTTGCTCGTCAGAGAGCGAGCGCTCGGTAATGTCGCAGAGCAGACTCCAGCCTGGATTCCGTGTGCGACACTTGGAAGGTTGTTTTCGAGTCTGGGGGGGAAGGTGGTGGAAAAAGGTTTGAAGAGCTGTCGGGTGAGGCAGATTGTCTGCTGCAAGCTCAGAGCTCGTCGTCGTGGCACACTCTGAACCCTGCCTGGGGACTTGTGGTGACAGCTGAACCGTTTGTCACTGCTCAGCACTCAGGACCAGTCGGAGCTTTATCTAGGGCCCTAAACGTGGCCTTGCTGTCAGAAGTGCTAAGCATTTGGCAGCGTTTACGGGGAAAAATTGATCCTGTACTGAAATAGCCGCTTTAGTGAGGTAACAGCACATTTGATGCAAGCTCAGGATGGGGCTCGAGGAACTCACGGGTGAGGACAGGTGGACTCAGCCTTTCTGGAGGGTGAGGTTCAAATTGCTTTGGAGAAGAGAGCATTGAGTGCCAGGATGACAAGAAAACAAAACACCTCACCCTTCAGAGGCAATAGGGGAGGCACAGGAGGTTTGGTTTCAGGGTCAGGCAGGTGTCCTGTGGGAATACCTTGGTGTGTGTTTGTTTCTTAGCTGGATCTGTACTCGGATTTCCAGGCCGAGCGTAATGTTATCACTTGCAAGTTGAGTCTTGCCTGTGAGACAGGACAGACCTGGTAGCCTCTTCTCCCAGCCTGGCTCTGGAAACCTCTTCCCTGAGTGCGCTGCTGAGGCTTTCTTCTGCTCCCTTAATGTATGTTGTGCTTCTGTAGGAAGCATAGCTGCTGTTTGCCCTCCTCGGGGACCAAGCAAAGCCCAGATATTGCTCTTAGCAGCGTTCCTGTGCCAGGCTTGGCTACGCAGCATCTTGGTTTGTCTCCAGCAGCTCTTACTGCTTTGACTTCATTGTCCTGGCCTGAGCCATCCTGAACTCCGGGCTGTTGTGTAAAGGCAAATGGAGAAAAAGGTGCTGGAGGGGCTGATGCAGAGCTCTGCGCTTGTGCGGCTGCTGCTTCAAGTTGTTTCTTAGAAACTCTTCTCTTGTGCTTAGCGGTGTGGTACTTCCAGGATGTGTGACCGCTTTTAGGATTCGAGTCAGCATTGGAGCCTTGGGGTCAGGCTGCTGGCTGACAAGACGGAGTAGACGTGAAAGGGGCAAGGGTTCAGCTGGATGCTCTTTCAGAGGTGGGGCTTGGTCACCCTACTGAGCGCTCTGGAGGCAAGGGCTGTTGTAGATTTCCCAAGGAGCCGTTTTGGCTGGGCCTTGCCATCGCTTGGCGTTCGCAGGTGTCAGAAGTGCTGCTGAGCTTGGCTCTGTAGCCCTGTTCTCCTGGGGAGTGAATGAGTAAGTAGGGAATCTGGCCAGGGCAACTTCTAACCAGCTTTCTTTCTAGCAGGAAAATTGAAGCCTCCTTTTCTGAAGGTTGAAGACCAGAGCAGGTAAATGAGGTCTCTCTGAATACCACACCTTAGACCCTCAGGGACTCCCAGGGAGGGAACTTTACTGGTCCTATTTGCAGTGAATGTTCTGTCCCCACAGCAGAGCGCGGCTGCTGAAGGCCCTGGTACGCACTGGGAAGCTGACCCTCTGCTAGAGGGAGGCAGATGGAGATTAGAGAAACAATCTGGGTGGCTCATGTGTCAGAGGGGAAAAAAGGTGTTAAACGAGACTTGACAACAGGGTTTACTTCCTTGCTCGGGTTCCGTTTGCGGTCCTTGGCGGTCACTTAATCTGCTCGAGCCCCCTGAAATGAGGAAAGAGATTGAAGCACATGAGGTCAGGGCCTGTAACTTGATTACAGCGTCCAGCACAAGGGGATCTGATCTCTCTGGTGTTTCTAACAACTCTGTAACTCTAACGGGATCCAGAGCACTAATTAATTATTCTGAAGACAACGTTTAAGGCAGCTGCAGAGTCAAATATTAGGTTTTACATGCTGCATGCAATAACGTGTGAAGAGGGACATGTGGTCTGGGAACCAAAAGCTTCCCTTGCTGCTGTGTGGCTGCAAATACTGCACTGGCTGTTGCTGCTGTGCCCAGGGGGTAAAAGGTGGGGTTTTAGCTGAGCAGGCAAGCCTGCCTTCTGTCCAAAACGTGCCCCCATCAGTGCCCTTGCTGGGAATCAGATTTAGTACTTCCAGTGAGAAATGGGAAATCTCTGGGACAGCCAAATGACAGGACAGCGATGGCCAGTATCCCATCATGAATGTGACAGCATCTTGAGCCCCTCTGAGGGAGGGACAGCTCTCTAACCATGTCTGATGTCCTGATCTGCTGCTTCCAGGCAATTCCGACCCTTCCACCACCAGTTCAAAAGCTTTCCCGACCTGAATTTCCTGGCACCCAAAAGCTCCAGCCCATTTGAGCCTCCGAAAAGCCTCTCAAATTCTTGCAAAGCCAGGTAAGTTGTAGCTCCTGTGCAAGCTTTGAACACTCCTCTCCTGCTAACTGCGGCCCTGCTGGTTCCTGGGGTCTGGAGAACCATTTGGCTCCTGGGTGCGGGCGAAAGAAGCCAGCCCTGTTCTGGGTTGAAGCTCAAAGGCCTCCCTGGCCATTGCACAAACAGCGGGGAATCTGCTGAGCCTGCCAAGGGAGGGCTGGAAAGATCTTTGCCGTTACCTTGCAGGGGTGCAGAGGGCTGCCCGATGCGCAGCGAGGGGGAGAAGAGCCCCCGATCCACACCGGTCACTGTGCCAAAGAAAAAGAAGGGATTTTGCGAGTGCTGCCAAGAGACCTTTGAAGAGCTGCAGAAGGTAAAGGCTCCCCTGGAACCTAGTTCCTTGCAAACTACAGGAGCCCCTCAGTGGCTCTGTTAATCATGTTGTGCTTGTTAGCGGTACGAGCACTTTTGGAAGGCAGGCAGTTTGCTGTACATACATGCAGCCTTACAGTAGTACCTCGTAGGATCAGCCTGGTAGATGAAAGCCATACTAGATCTGTGCTCTGACATCCTGGTCTGGGCTAACAAAGGCTTTGAAGACTGGAGCACAACATGCTCATCTCTGGGACTAGGAGAGCCTCGAGGATCACCCTGTTACCTGATCTGCGAGGTGGAAAGCCTGTCCCATGGCAACTGGGGGGCACAGGCTGGTTAAAAAGGTGCCAAGAGGGTTGTTTTAATCTCCAGGAAGATGCCAAGCGATGTGGCTCTCAGAGCCCAGCCTTTAGTGGTAGACAGTACGTATTGGAGTCTGCGTTTTCACTAGCTGCTGGAGAAAGCTGAGGGCTGCTGTTAGATATAGACACAGCCTCCTCATCAGCAGGTGTCTATGGAAACAGGATACTCGCCGTAAGCAACCAGGGGTAACAGTGTTGCCTACGTTTCCCAGATCTGCTTCCAAACAACAGCTCTATCTGGTGAAAAGGCTGTTTGCCCTCTAGTCTGTTAGGCTGTGGGAAGTGGCTGTGACTGCAGATTTCCCTCCTGCGAAAGGATAAGTGTTGCTAAAAGGGTCTCTGCTGCCTTCCAGCATCTCCAGAGCCCCCAGCATAAGCAGTTTGCGCTGGACGACTCGCAGTACGCCCCTGTGGATCGGGTCATCTTGCAGCTCACCCACAGCTTTGTGGAGCAGTCAGCCAAGTAAGTGTCTGTGAACCTGGCAACTCCTGGAGCAAAGCAGCAGTGTGGTGCTGCATGGCACGCTCACGGGGACAGGGCCCGTGTCCCCACGCTGCTGTGGTACTGGTCCCCAGCTCATACCCTGTGCCAGGAATCAGCCGGCAGGGAGCAGAGGGCTGTGTCTGACTGCAGGACCAACCTGGCCCTTGCCAGGCGAGGTTTAGATGAGCCATGGGAGATGTTCTTGAGTTTCTGTGGCTTCTCTGCTTCAGGGAGCTCCCCGTGGACTTCTAGTGCCTCTTAAACCAAAAAGGACAGCTGGGCCCATCTCTTCTGTCCCCATGTCTGATGCTGCTCTGTCGCTCTCCTGTGCCCAGACCTTGGGCTGTTGAGAAGGCTGAGATCCCTCAGTGCTGCTGATCTCTGCCAGCAGCAGGATCACTGTTTGCTGAGCTTTACTGGTCTAAAGTTTCTTACTGCCTCCTGAGCAAGGGCTTCAAACACCCTGCACTGCAGAAAACTTTGTCTCGCTGGGGGGAAAGTGTTGCTGGGCCTAGAGTGAGCATTAATCGATGGTTCTTCCCAGGGTGCCGTGGTCCTGCCTGACAGATGAACACTCAGTGCCTCAAGCACAAGTTACTGGAGGAGTTGAGATGCTGACAGCAGAGCTGGGAAAGGGAAGGCGGCAGCCTGAGCACAGTGCTGTGGAACCGTTAATTGATACGGAGCAAGATCATGGCCTGGAGACCGAGGGATGCTCCCCTTGCCTGCCCAGGGACAGGGTCAGTAATCCCAGAGGAGCAGGGAGGTTGTTGAATGGCTCCCTTGGAGCAGGGCTCACCAGAGGGGCCTGTGCTGCACATGGCACCATGGAGTCTGCGGTGGGGGATGTGGATTCGGGCTTGGCTCCTGATCCGAACTGGGGGGCTCGCGTTGCAGCCCCTCATGTCAGAGAGACGATTGCTGCTTCATCTGGACCTGACAAATGGCAAACGATGGGGTCTGTCAGCCATCCTCTGCAAGCAGTGCCTGCCTCCAGGAAGCGCCAGCTCTCCTCCAGACAGAGCAGCCAGGTGGGAAAGAAGCCCAGGCTGGAGCCAGATGGTGGTCTCTCTCCGTGTAAGCAGACAAGGCCAGCGGATGGTGAGATGGGTGTTCAGGGTGCAGGACACATGTCAGACCCAGGCTTGCCTGGTGTGGTGGAAGCTGGCAGCTCAGCCCTAAGCACAGCGCTCTCCATCAGACCTCAGAGCGCCCTCGGTTTGGACCTGAGCCCTCATGGGAACCCTGGGGACCCTGTGTCATGGCCAGGTTCCCTTGACGCTGCGTCTGTGGGTTTTGATCCCACAGAGGCTGCTGTGGCCTGTGCTGTTGGCGAGCGTGGCTGGAGCAGCACGAACATGGGTTCCCCAGGGAAGCAGCTCAGAGGGGAGAACGAAAACACACCCAGAAATGTAAATAGTCCTGATCTGGAGAGCACAACGAGCCAGACCAGCTGTCCTACTGGCCGCTTGCCCTCTCCAAAACTGCCTGTGGCTGAAGCCAGATGTTGCTGCTCGCTCTGTGTCAGAGCAGCAGAAAAAATAGCACCCGAACTACTTGACCTCCCAGGCCACAGCAGAGAGTGGGGTCCATGCCCTGGGCTCCCACAGCCTCTCCCACATAACACATGGGCTGACCATGACTGCAGCCGAAGTTCTTCCGAGTCAGACTGGGATGTCCAGCTGCTCCCCATGCTAGCGGGTGCCCAGGATGGCAGAATCCAGCCTGTGGACAGGGACTTGCTCCAAAGGACATGTGTCCGTGTGAGGGACAGTGGGTACGGGTCCCAGCTCTGCTCAGCTCTGAAGCAGAAATCAGAGCTTGACTGGGCAGGCAAAGAGGACAAGAGCTGCTGGAGCTGCTGCACCAAGACCAAAGGAGCTTCTTTCCCTGTGCTTGAGACCTGTGGCAGCTGGACCAGTTAAAACCACCTCCTGGCTGTTCTCCGGGCCCTTGGTGGGAGCTGGGAAGTTGCTGGAGAGGGATTTAGCAAAGCCCCCTCCCCATCAGGACCAGCGGGTACAGCTGAGAGCCGGAGTGGGGCCTCTCCACTGCATGGTGGTGTCCAGACAGCGCAGACAACCCCGGCGGCTCCTGCTGGAGCTGATGGGTGGGGTGGTGGCTTCACTGTGCTGTGCTCTGACAGGGGCTGGGGTCTTCCCTCCTCTCTGCTGGTAACGTTTGAACCCGATGGCTTCCTTCTCCATCTCCTCTCCTCTCTGCTGACACCGTGGTCTCTCTCTGGAAGGATCTCCAGCAGGGATACGCTCCTT
>NW_010184052.1:11235-13003 GCF_000695765.1 Mesitornis unicolor
CAGATGGGAAGCACAGCCTGTTCTTCCTCTCGCTTGGACCTTGGAATGCAGAGGTGGTGGAGAGGAGGGCCCTGGGGTGAGATCTGTGCTCTTCACGTGGCTTGGGGTTTTCTTTGATGTCTTTGGCTATTTACAGATGTTTTTAACTGGTACTAAGTTGGGGTTTTTTAGCAAACTTTTAAACTTTGAAATAAAGTGGAAGATGGGATCCTGCTCTGCTGTGCACTGGGTAGAACTTGTCTGATGGCCTGAGCACAGGTAGCCATCACTTGTGTGAAGTGTCCATCAGCAGAGGTGATGGGGTCTGAGCAGGACCTGGGGGCGATGGTGGGCACCAGGCTGTGTGCAGGGCAGCGGTGGCTCTGGTCGCATAAGGTCACCCTGTACGTGGTTTGCCCTTGCAGTGTGGTCAGCACTGTGAGGGGAGCTGTGGTACCCAGCGTGGGGTGGCCCCAGGTAAAGAGGGATGAGGAGAAACTGGAGAGCAGTTGGGCGAGGCTGTGGACATCACGTGGGGATGGTCCAAGGAGAGGAGATCGGGGCTGGGCTCGCTGTGCCGAGGAAGGCAGAGGGGTGTCTGACAGCAGCTGTCACCTCTTGGAGGGCACTTCCAAGTAGGATGGAGCCGACCTTTCTGTGGTGCCACATGTCCTAAGCTTGGGGCTTCCATGGTGTGGGTTTGGAGAGGGGAAGGCCCCCTGCCCAGGAGGGTGGGACAGCCCAGAGCACTGGGGTCTGTCTGTCCATGGGGATTTTCAAGCCGAGGGAAGGACAGCCGTCCTCCCTGCATCCGCCTTGATGCTCTGAGCAGCTGGATGAGGCGGCTCTGATGTGAGCAGGCTCCTCCTGAGCTAAATCATTCTCCAGAGCCAAACTCCAGTGGTTCTTCACTGGATGAAGATGCTCTATGGGATACAAAAAGCTGAGCAAAGCTGCTGCAGGCACTGAACCACCCTAGGTGTGGGGTTCTGCTGTGGATGTGTCCCTGTAGCTGCTGTCCCAGCTGAAGGATGAGCCCTGGATGAGAGGTAGAAGCAGGCTTGGTGCATCCACAGGCCGACATCTGGGTGGGCTGGAGGGAGTGACCAGCTCTGTGCCCCCCAGACAGCAGAGAGGCCCTGGCCTGGGGGATGAGCCAGGAATGGGTCCCTCCAGGCAGCGTGGATGTGGCTGAAGAAGGCGCTGGGTTGTCCCCTGCAGAGATGGGGCTGGGGATGCAGAAGGCAGGGAGCATTGGGGGATCAGCTGGGATGAGGATGGTTGTCCTTCCCCAAGCTTGGCCCTTCCACGGAGGAGAAAGGGAGCCCTGCTTGCTGCCTGCCCCCTCCTAACGGTGACCAGTGACCAACATCACGGGGGTCCCTGCAGGAGCAGCTTTGTGGGCCCTCGGGGTCTGTTCAGGCCTTGGCCGGGTGCTCTCACTGGAGATTTGTGTGCTCTGGTGTGGACCCCTTCCTGGAAGCACCCGTCCCCTTTGTCACTGTGGTGCTGAGGGCCACTGGGAGAGGTTGGTGGCCCCGCAGGTCCCCGACGATCCCGAGCAGGACCAGCTCCGCTGTCCTCGGTGCTGCAGTCTCCTCGTCGCGGTGTTCGTGGCCGATTTCGGCACGGACGAAGAGGGCGCCTGAGGAAGGGGGACGAAGGCTCCGAAGCCGTCCCTGCCCCGTGCTCACCTTCCCGGTGGGGCTGATCCGATCCGGGCCGGGCCCGCCCTGGCAGCGCCGCCGGCAGCCGGGACGCGCGCGGGGGTCCCCGGAGCCCGGTCCCC
>NW_010184052.1:13154-13499 GCF_000695765.1 Mesitornis unicolor
AAGGGGAGCGATGGAGGGCGGGGGTTGCCCCCCTGCTTTCCCTCTCACCTCTGAACGCTCCTGCACCCCCAGATTTTGCACAAAAGCAGCTCCTGTTAACGAGGGTGTCAAGGTCGTTTTTGGCAGGGAAGGGCCCATCGCACCTCTGTGACACAGATTAAAATGCTCAACAAGCCCCAGCAAGGCCAGCTCGCCCACCAGATACCCAGTGGCTGTTGTCATCACTGGGGGCAGTCCTGGGGTGGGGGGGCAGCAGGAAGGCACTTGGAGAAGTGGGGAGGGGGGTCCCCAATGCTCTGAGGAGAGGGGTTGGGTGCTGGTCCCTGGGTCCATGGCGGCTCTGGG
>NW_010184053.1:0-670 GCF_000695765.1 Mesitornis unicolor
TACCATAACAGAAAAACCCACACTGACACAGCCCCGCCAAGCCCAAAGGCATCGTGGACCACCGCTGACCCAAGCATCAGCCAGAGATCCCCACCCCGGGCTCCAAATCCCCCCCAAATTGTGGAGGTCTTCATTATTGAGACCCCCGATAATGGATCCCACCTCCCCCCCACCCACACAACAGTAAATCATGGGGTCTTCATTACTGAGTCACCCAAAAATGGGGGTGTGAGCTGCCCATTGCTGCTTCTTCATCACTTAACCCCCGCTCATGGATGGAGCCAGTGCAGCCGCACCTCCCAGCATCTCCCAGCATCTCCCAGCATCTCCCAGCATCATCTCCCAGTATCTCCCAGCACCTCCCAGCAGCATCTCCCAGCATCTTCTGGTATCATCTCCCAGCACTTTCCAGCATTTCCCAGTGTCTCCCAGCATTAGTTCCCAGCAGCTCCCAGCATCTCCCAGTATCATCCCCCAGCATTTCCCAGCATCTCCCAGCATTATCTCCCAGCACCTCCCAGCATCACCTCCCAGTGTCTCCCAGCATCACCTCCCAGCATCTCCCAGAACCTCCTAGCGTCTCCCAGCATCTCCCAATGTCTCCCAGTGTCTCCCAGCGTCTCCCAGTGACTCTCAGCACCTCCCAGTATCATCTCCCAGTATCTCCCAG
>NW_010184053.1:943-2894 GCF_000695765.1 Mesitornis unicolor
ATCATCTCCCAGCATCATCTCCCAGCATCTCCCAGTGTCTCCCAGCATCGTCTCCCAGCACCATCTTCCCCCACCTCCCCCCAGCATCTCCCAGTGTCTCCCAGCATCATCTCCCAGCATCACCCAGCATCATCTCCCAGCATCTCCCAGTGTCTCCCAGCATTAGCTCCCAGCAGCTCTCAGCAGCTCCCAGCATCTCCCAGTATCATCTCTCAGCATCTCCCAGTATCATCTCTCAGCGTCTCCCAGCATCTCCCAGCATCTCCCAGTATCATCTCCCAGTGTCTCCCAATGCTCGCCATGCCCCCCCTCACCCCCCCTGCAGCCAGACCCATCCATTAAGGACAGCTCAGCCTTTTCACAGGAAAAAAACCCGAACCAGCAGAAAGTCCCAGGCGGCTCCAGGGGCCCTCGCCCGCGTCTCTGGCCCTGGCCCAAGCTCTCGCCGAGCCACGTGGGAGCCGGGAAGGAGACAAAAGCACCAGCAGAGACCGGGGGGGATCGGAGGGGAAGGGGATGCAGGAGGGGTTCCCAGAAATCCTGCATCTCTAGGAATCCTGCATCCCCAGGGAGGAGATGATGGATGCTCGGCCTCCCGGAGAGGATGGAGCAGCGCAGCTCCTGGGGCGGGGGGATGATGCACGGGGGGCTCTGATGGAGATGATGGTTTCTGATGAAGATGATGGCTTCTGATGAAGATGATGGACTCTTGATGAATATGATGGCCTCTGATGAAGATGACGGTCGAGCTGTGCTCGGTGTCACCGCCTTGGGCCATGGCCAGCCCCACGTGTGCCAGCCGGCCCCGACTGCATCTGGCATCTGGCATTGCCTGACACTTAAAAACCACACGCCAGAGCTGAGGATGCTCAATGGGATGTCCCAGGGGGATGGAGGGGAAGGTCCTGGCAGGGCTGTCTCCGATCCAAGGGATCTCCCCGGGTATGGAGAGGTGTGGGGTGCCAGGAGCTTCCCCTCCATCGCCTCCCAAACCCAGGGCTCGCTGCCCACCAGTGTGTGATGCCAAAGGCCGCGTCCCATCCGACGTCGCTCCTCGGGTACCTGCAGAGTTGATGCCGCTGGAGCGAGCTATGGGCTCAAGGAGTCACGGGATGGTTTGGGTTGGACGGGACCTTTAAAGGCCATGTCGTCCGACCCCCATGGTTGCCACCATCTCTGCCACCAGCGCTGCCCTTTGGGCCGGGATCTGGGACAGAGCAGCTCCCGGGTGGGTGAGCAGGGAGGTGACACGGGGATGGTGTCATTGTCCTTGCACGAGCCTGGATGGGGACACAACACTGGGGTCCTGGTATTGACCTGGGGACACAACATCTGGGTCCTGGCATCAACCTGGGGACACAACATCTGAGTCCCAGCATTGACTTGGGGAACCATTGAGGTCCCAGCACTGATCTGGGAACACACCATGGGGTCCCAACATTGACCTGGGGACCACCGAGGTCCCAGAATCAACCTAGGGACATACCATGGGGTCTCAACATTGACCTGGGGACCACTGATGTCCCAGCACTGACCTGGGACACACCAAGGGGGTCTCAGCACTGGCCTGGGGACACACCATGGGGTCCCGGCATCGATTTGGGGATCACTGGGGTGCCAGTATTGACCTGGGGACACACCATGGGGTCCCAGAATCAACCTGGGGAGACACCATGGGGTCCCAGCACTGACCTGTTATAACCAGCACAGAGACTCCTGCGAAGACGAGGGGACAAAGCGGTGACACCAGCGGCGACACAGGACACTGAGCCCGTCCCTGTGCTCAGCGCGGGCAGGATGGAACCCCTCATCCCAGCTGCGGCCACAGCCACGCTCCCTCCTCCACCCCGCGCCTGGCACCGGCCCCGTCACCGTCCCAGCGCTGCACGGTGACACTCGGCCGCTCCGTGCATCCCCAGGCCCTGACGGCCCTGACCTCTCCGCAGCCTGC
>NW_010184053.1:3018-3870 GCF_000695765.1 Mesitornis unicolor
GCCAACCCCGGGTCCCCCCGCCCCGCCCCCGCCATGAACCGGGTCAGGAGGTGCTTCCCGCTGGGGATGGGGGGGGAAATAAGGAGGAAATGGGTTAAAATGTGACCTGGATAACGCAAAATGGCACTTGGCTTCCCACCCCCACCTAAACCAGAGCTCAGCGCACGTGGGAGATGGGGGCAAGCGATGGATCCTGGCCCCACGCAGCATCCCTGAGAGCCGGCGGGTGTCCAGGAACGGGGACAAACACCTCCTAGGAAGGACATGGGGGTCAAATCCTGGGTCAAAACCAGGGGGGAGCACCTTGGCTTCCCATCCCTGCATCTTCCTTTCTTAAAAGCCATTTGGCAGCAGCTGTGAGGCAGCAGAGCCGCTCCAGCCGGAGGAGACGTGGGGCCGGCGTGGCATTTCGAGACCTTTGTGTGTTTTGCCGAAAGGAAAGGACGTGGGCACAGGCGCTGGTGGCAGCGTGGAAGGGTCCCTGCGGGGAATAAAGCGTGAACGGCACCGGGGAGAGAACCAGGGCGGCTGCAAGGGAGGATGCTGCCCGCAGAGGGGATGGGACCAGCACTCATGGTGACATTAGGGCCATCAGTGGCTCTTGGTGGCTCTAAGACCCCCAGGATTGATGCTGGGGGTTATTTTGGATAGGAAGAGGCCAACTTCTCATCTGAAGGTTACCTCCCGAAGGTGCGAACATGTGGCAACGCTGATGGGAAATGCGTGGGGCCGGGGCGGGAGCGGGCGGCAGCGTCCCTTGCGCCTCGGTGGTGCCGTCACCACCCAAAGCGCCTGCTCGGGGACACCCATGGGTGCTCCTGGGCTTGTCCCCGGGCTCAAGGTGGTCCCTGG
>NW_010184054.1:0-2227 GCF_000695765.1 Mesitornis unicolor
AATTAACCCTGAAGGGCTGAGGTGCTGATTGATTGGTCGGTTGATTAATTAATTGGGTGGATGCGGACCCTTGTGCCTCTATAAGCCACTGGGGTGAAGGGCTGTGGGTGCTGCTGGTGTGTTTGGAGGCTGCTCTTGTGCTGGTAATTAATGTGGGGAGCAATGTTTTGGGGATGGAGGTGGTGGGGGAGCACCAGGGGGGTCCTGTTCCAGTTTGGGGGGGCTCCTGCAATGCAGCACTATGTGCTCCTTCCCCCCAGGTACCCCATAGCCATGTCCATCACAGACAGCGTCGACCTGGCCAGCAAATCTGAGAAGCCTGTGTCTATGATTTGGGGTAAGCGCCTGCCCTTCCAGCAGCATCCCCATGAGTTGCTGTGTACCCCTCCCCAAAATCTGCCCTTCTCTCATCCCCCTCTGCATTTGCAGGGTGTGAGCTGAGCCGTGAGCGGGACTCCTACACCTTCCAGGTATCTGAGGAGTGGCAATGCGAGCAGCAGCTGGCCCTGCGCACAGTAGGTGGTCCCTGTCCTCCCAAAAAATACCCCCAAAATCCTAGGAAAGGGATGCCCAGATGCCATAGGGCTCATGGAGGGCTGTTCTTCTTGCTCCCCCCTCAAAGATTTGCCTGGGGGAGACCGCACGGGACGAGTTCCACGTGGTGGAGGTCGTGGCGGCCGAGGAGGGGGACGCTCGTGCCCCCGTCCCCTTGGCCACGCTGAAGCCCTCGGTGCTGCCCATGGTGAGTGCCTGGGTTTGGGGGGGTGTCCTGGGGGGGTTTGCTGGTGATGGGGGGCGCTGTCACCCTCCTCTTTGCCAGGCCCCCCTGGCGGGAGTGGAGCTGACCCCCCCGGTCACCTTCCACCTGCGCACCGGCTCCGGCCCCGTCTACATCAGCGGGCAGCACGTTTCCAGTAAGTCCTGGGGTGCTCCCAGTGTTCCCAGTATGTGAGCCCACTCTCTGGAAGCTGGGGGCTCAGCTGCCTTCTCCCGCAGTGATGCCCAACCTGTCCTGGGAGGAGGAGGAAGAAGAGGAAGAGGAGGATGCTGAGGAAGAGGAGGAGGAGGAGACCCCTGAGAAGGCCCCCAAGGGCCCACCTGCCAGGAAGGGCAATGCTGCCAAGGTACCCCCTCCCTTGGTCTGGGGTGCGAGGAGGGGTCCCTGTGCCATGTGGGGGGAGGATGCAGCCTCCAGCCTTCCTCTCCCACCAACATCTTCCTCTCTCCCCGCAGAAGAGGAGGCTGGACAAGGAGGAGGAGCCGTGAGTATGGAGGGACACAGCTGGAGTAGGAGACCCCCCTCTGCTGCTGGGACCCCCACCCCTAATCTCAGCCCTTCCCTTTTCTCCCAATCAGAAGCAACCCCTGTCCCGAGGAGCCCCTTCCCAGCAAGGTAAGAACCAGCCAAGGGGGTCCCTCTGCACCCCCCGGCCCCCTACCCCAACCAGTCAAACCAGTTAACACTCATTGACCTGAACTGGGAGCTCTGGGGGATGGAAAGGGGCTGATTTGTGATGCTAATTGGTTACCGAACCCCATAAATGGGGTCCTGGCTGGCTGTGACTGGGCTGGGGGGGGATGTTCCCCAAGTTTGGGGGTCCTCCCCATGCTCAGCCCCATCCCTACAGGGGCGAGGATCTGGCCGGGGCAGGAGGGCAGGGATGAAGAAGTAATGAGAGCTGTGACAGAGCCTGGCCAGGTATGGGGTGGCGGGATGGGGTGGGGGGCTCCCATGCGTGCCACCATCTCCCCCAAAGCGGGGCTCAGTGGGGATGCCCCTAAACCCATTCCTCCTTCCCTTCCAGGTGCAGAAAAGCCTGGAAATCTGCACATTTGGTGTCGTCCTTTCCCAATAAAGGAGATTTTGCATTCCTCGCTGTCTCTGCTAAAGATGGGGGGAGGTTCACGGGGGTGGGAGCATCCCCCATCCCAACCAGGGGATGCTCCTTTGCCTGCATCCTTCCCTTGGGGCTGGGGGAGCCGCTGTAGCCCCCTCCCCATGCCGGGTAACAAGTGTTGCTGGTGAATAGGAGACAAAAGGGGATTAGGGAGCAGCGGGGAGACAATTATAACCCATTGACCTGGCCTTGGCTGGGGGGGGCAGCAGGTATTTGGGGAGGGGGGTGGCTGCTGGGTCTCAAATTGGCTCTGGGAATGGGAGCTGAGCCCCCCACCAAGGCAGGGTTCAGGCTGCTCCAGGTATGGGGATGCTGGGGCTGGGAAGGGG
>NW_010184055.1:0-553 GCF_000695765.1 Mesitornis unicolor
TTCTCTTTACAGCTTGACGGGTGGGCATTTTTCAGCCAGCTGCCTTTCCTGTAAAGATTCTGGTAATTTTTTTTGCCTGACTGCAGGTTTTTCTTTTGGGGGAAAGGTAAAGCTGGGAGCCAGAGCACTTGAGGTCAGTGATGGTCTGCGTGGTGCTTTCAGAAGCAACAGATCACCAGGCAGCTCACAGCGTGTAATTGCTGCTCTGTGTATATTTTGCTGTGTTTTTCTTGGGTTTGGCCTCTGGACTTTCTCTGGGAAGCAGTTTGGTGGCTTTGGAGGGCTGCTCTAACCCAGAGCTGGACACAGCTCAGGAGGGGCTCACAGATACCAGTGGAAGGATGGCTCAGATGAAAGGGTTATACAGAGGTCAGTCTTTCACCTTAGGAATTGCGGGTGGCAGCAGCTTTTGGCACTAAAGCGTTCCTCACTTTGATAATTTTCATCTTTGGGGAATTGTTTTTGGAGGCTCCATCATTCCCCTTGGCCAAGACCTGCGATCCAGGGCTGGGATGGGCCTCATTCAAGGCTGGTAGGTGGCAAGAGTGAGGGG
>NW_010184055.1:598-1145 GCF_000695765.1 Mesitornis unicolor
TTCCTTCCTTTTCAATAATATAATAATAATAATAATAATAATAATAATAATAATATAATAAAACCAACTCTGAGATCATCTCGAGAGACTGTTTTATAAACAGCTGAGGTCAAGGCACGCATGGAGCAGGGGGGCTGCTGAACAAGATAATTATACAGGGTGCTTTTGAGGCATGAGTTTCATTTTCCATGTTTCTTCCCTCGGTTCCTTTACACTCAGAATGAATCACTGTTACTGTGGAAACCATCAACATTACTTAACTTTTTCTTCCTTTGGGCCTGGAGTGCCCAGATGACACACACCGACCTCCCTGGGTGCAGGCACACCCAAAGTCTGGGGGCGATGCTTGTCCCAGACTTGTCCAGAGCTGGGGGCTGCATGAGTGAATCACCACGGCTTAACCTTTTATTGCAAGGGAAGGGCACACACCAGGTGTGAGCTTTCCCCTCCTGTCCTTTCTTTGTTCCCTTTCTGTTGGGGGATGAAGAGGAGTGTGAAGTTCCCATCCACGCTAAAAAATGACCTGTTGGAGAGCAGTGTAGGGGAA
>NW_010184056.1:0-13505 GCF_000695765.1 Mesitornis unicolor
CGTGTATAAAATGATGCACGAAGCTTTTGTTCATGAAGGGACCGCTGCACCCCTGGGGGGTCGGATCACGCAGGACAGCACCGATGTAAAAGGCTAAAAGCGAAGGCGTGGCACTGCTTAATCTTGCTGTCAGCGAGCAGAACGCGTGCCTTCGTGTAGCTCGGAAATCGTAAGCTTTTTGCAAACCTCAGAAGGATTGCTCCTCAGCGTTTAATCAGTGAATCCCCATGGCTGCGGAGGTCTCGTCCCCGTGGTGCAGACAGGCAGCTTTGCAACAGCCGCCACCCCAGGCCGCGGTGAGGGGCCCTGTCCCTTGGGCCACCGCTGGTCCCTGCGGCGCTCCCCAGCCCTGAACGGTGATCCCCATTGCCCTCTTCACGCTCCACCAGCCACGACCCTCAGGAGCCATCTCTGACCCAGAGAGGGTGGTCTCAGCTCCATTCTGCCTTGTTTGCGCCATGAAAAAATCCCCCCCTACCCTGAGTTTTCATTTGCCGTGGAGAGCTGAGGACTGGGGAGGGCTATGGAATATTTTTGGAGGAAATCACTATCTTTTGCTGCCTCTTGCTGCATACCACCAGCAGAGAGATGCTGACTGAGACTGAAGCTACACAGACTCTTAGCTTCTTGCTTTATAGACCATTAACTTTAAAGATGCTGTCCAGACTACCTGCTCCAGTTGAAGGGTCTCTCTGATTATCTTTCCAGGTAAATTAATGCCTCACATATTTCTTTATTAGATTTTTAATGGACTAATAAATGAATTTACTAGGGAATTTCTTCATTTAGTACTGCAGTTTAAACCATCAGACAACAGCAGAAAACTGGTTTATTGAAACTTACTCATTGCCATATAGCCAGTGTCATGGTGCTAGTGCCTGTAAATCCTCACTGAACAAGGCTGAGTGATGCTTCTCAGGTGGGATCCACAAAATTTATAAATGCACCCCCCAGAAAACAAACATAGCTTTTGCACACTGCTGCTTTTGTGCAGAAGCAGCCGCAGACCCCAGAGCAGCTCGGCGAGGACTCAGAGCTCTGCTCCCTCTCCCCACCTCCAGCAGCCTGGCTCTTGGGGTACAGGGTGGCACAGCCAACCCTCCCTGGGCACTGCCAGAGGCCCTCGGGCCACGTGCTGCACTGCCAGAGCTGGTGGCATGGGTGGTGTTACCCGTACACCCCAGGAGAAGGGACCAACAAAATGGAAGTACTGCAAGTCAAGCCATAATTTCACATTAGATGTTAAAAACTATTTAATAGTTCTCAAAATACTTCTCCTTAGTTCAAAAGTAGACAAAGTAGATATTTTA
Source organism: Mesitornis unicolor (assembly GCF_000695765.1). Taxonomy (NCBI): domain Eukaryota; kingdom Metazoa; phylum Chordata; class Aves; order Mesitornithiformes; family Mesitornithidae; genus Mesitornis; species Mesitornis unicolor. Next base: position 1,311 of record NW_010184056.1, read on the forward strand.
TGTGTCAGGAAAGACATTTCCTTTTTCCCAGTGGAGATACCTTCTAAACCTTCTAAACACCAAAGCTGTTAACAATAAACAATTCAATGCAAATAGGAGGTATTTATAAGCAGAGAGGCGCTCATGGGAATGAAATGATGAACACAGAGAGCCTCTTATTGCTATTCTTAAAATAGTCTCGATTTTACGCACATTAAAAATTCTTACTAAAACCCTTTCTGACACTGTTGCCATCCCTGGTGCAGATGGAGCAGGAAGGAGCCCCCAGGCTCTGCTGTGCACCACGACCTCGCAACCACACCCTGTGGGAGCCAAGGGGACCATCCTTGGCTGCCAGCTCCAAACCACCCCTGCCATGGGTGGCCATGCTGGGCTGCAGGGCCCGGGCCTCAGGGCACATCTCACCAGCTGCCTCTGGCATGGCTGCAGTGCTCATCACAGCTGAACATGGCTTGAGAAGCTGGTGAACACATTTATTCATTTCTAGTTCATGGATACCTCATGTGTCTCAAATTGTAATAACAGCAAATTATTCCTTTATTTACCTTTCAGTGGCACCAGCTATGGAACAGCACCTCTGCTGCTCTGTGTTGTGTCTGTTACTACACTCCATGAGCACCAGAACCTACAAAATGTATTATTATCCTCATGCATCTGTGAGAAGGATACCAGAAGACCAACACACACAGCCATTTTTAACCTGTAAGCTATGATTTTAAAATGCTCATTTCATACCAAGGAAATGAGTTTTAAGATGCCATTGAAACTTGCTGACAAAATTGAATCCTTACACATAAACCATTAAAATGCACCCAAAAGAAATGCTTCCAGGCAAGGATTTCATTTGATTTCTTTGAATTGGGTTCTGGATTATTTCTTTGGAGGGAGAAACAGGAAAAGAGTCGAAAATGACTATTCTGATGAAATGCCTTGATCAGCATTTGGAAGAAAAAACAAACAAATGGATCAACTTTCAGTACAATTACCAGTGCCGGTGATATTTCCCAGGTGACCAGCACTGAATCGCCCCCATCCTGGGCAGAATCTGGGTCAGGGCTCACTGCTGGGCATCCGGGTGCCCATGGGCCAGGCAGGCAGAGCTCCCTCGCTGTGCGGGCTGGACACGGGGAGCTGGACCCTGGCCAGGGGACACCTGCATTGCCATCCAGCAAGGGTGGCCTCGCAGCCCTCTGAGACGCTCCCCAGTCAGGCACCCGTATCCAGACTGCAGATCTTGTGCTCGGCTGAGATGGAGTCTGTGGAAAAGAAACTTTTTCTACAGCACAGCTGTAGTCTAAAACAAGCAAAATGCGACAGCCACAGGATTCCAACCCTTTAGAACTTCAGCTGTTCAGTTACAAACAAAAGCATGGGTGACGATGTCAAACTCCCAAATAGGAATAAGCTCTGAACACAAATAGAAGTTCATGGACACAGATACAGCTTGGCACCCAAGGACACAGCTGCCCTCCTGGGACATGGCCATGAAATTGCCATGATGGAGTCAGCTACGGCTTTGTGTTCATAGACAGGGAGGCGCTGGACACTGCTTTCACCACAGCAGAGTGGATGAGCTGTTCCCCCCACTGTACACTCCAGACTCCATTTTAGTAATAAAATGCCACTCAGGCTGATCTCCATGGCTTGTCTCGCCATGCCACTGCCACGCCAGCCTTCTCAGGAGACTGAAGGTGTCCAGGACACGCTCCCTGGCGACACTGAGGGTCAGACAGTGCTCTTCAGGCTCTCTTCAGCTTTTGCTGTGGTCTCAGGCTGGAAAGGACAGGCTATGGACAGCACGGCGGGGCTGCAAGGATCCTTCTGGGCACAACGGGCAACCATGAAGCCCAGCACCACAGCAAAAGGCTTGCAAGGGACTGGCACGCTGCACCCCTGCATGGGTGTCCAGCGCGGTGGGGAGGGGTTGGTGTGGTCAGTGGTGGTGCTGCCAGCTCCTCATTAATGAGTTTACCATCCTCTCATCCCTTATACTGCACTGATTCAGTGATTAAAGCACTGAGGAACCAGGAGAGCTGCCCTTGGCCCCCACTTCTCTCACTAAGCTGCCAAATGACTTTTTCACAAGTCACACCATTTTTCTCTGCTAGAATTTTAATAAAAGTGAGTTAAAGCAACAGAACTCCCCTGCCATGCACTCGGCAAGCCCTGGAGGAAGAACATTGGTTATCTGAAAGACACAAATGCTCTCAAGTATGTGCACAAAACACTAGTAAATATTTTAATAAGGTATTAACAGTTGACTTAAAAGGCATTGTACTAATCTACAAAGAGCAAGACAAGATATGTCTACTTACGCATAGGATTCTGGTCTCTTAATAGTGCTGTAATTTTTAGCTAAAGCCTGTTTCCAGAAGATTATCAATTGTCTCTCATGGACATTATTTGTAGAAAGTTCTCAGGAATACCATTAATATTTCAGCAGAGCCTGAATTATGCACAGGACACACCCTCTTGTCATCTGTAGAGGAGCAACTGGCTTATGAACGTACGTCACTCAAAAAATTGCATGTGTGTTAAATTCTGGGGCATTACATCAGCATCTGCCATGAGCCTTAAATGTTTGTAAACAACTTATTTAGTGATGACTCAGCATTTAATACAAATGTTCTTGATGTCTGAGTAACAGAAGAGAAATTCACCTAATGAAATATAGATTTTGGACATACCATGTATCCTTGATCTTTATATACTATAATATTTTTTAACTTAAATTCTATAAAGTGTTTATTACACAAAGTAAACTTTAAGAAGAAAATATGGATCAAAGCACAGAATAGATGGAATCAAGCATTTCGTCTATATTCCAGTCCATGAAAATCTACCAGTTCTCATTTCCTCAGGGTGTTGCACAGACGCACAGAAGCGCTGGTTGAAGGGACGCTGGCCTAACCTGCTGCTTGCACCAGGGCTGTCATCAGTGCTCAGTCAGGTGAGACATGGCTTTGTCCGGCCCCAAACCCCCAGGGACAGGGACTCCACCGTCTCCCTGGTGCTGTCCCAGCACCACATGGCTCTCCAGGTTGAGAAGGCTTCCTGGCACCAACCACAGATCCTGGCTGTGCTCAGACCATCCCTTCACCTCCTCATAGCCAGGACAAGCCTCCAGCTCTCCCCTTGGGCTCCGACCCAGGGTGCCTCACTGTCATGGCAGCTTCTGCTGGATTCACTCCAGTGTCTCCACATCCCTCTTGACTGAGGACCTGAAATTGGGTGCAGTTCCCTAGGTGTCCTCCTCATCCAGGATTCAACAAAGATGTGAAACCCCACTGGTCCCAGCATCAGCTCCAGTCACTACTGGGCCCAGTCAGTTCCCATTGCACCCAGTAGCAGTCCATCCAGCTCAGCCTGGCCCAGACCTCAGCTCCTGCTTGGGAGCGTGGTGGGACATGGTGCTGAGTCTCCATTTGGCCCAGGCACGTGGGCCCTTGCTCCCTGCAGGCCCAGTCCTCCTGCCAGGGAGAGCCTTGGGAAACGTGTTGAGTGGTCCTGGCTGATCTCCTGTCCTTTGCATGTCTGGAAATAGATGCCAGGGGACATGCTCCATGGTTGTTCCTGGACAGAGGTGAGCCTGACCAGACCATGACTCCTCCTCCTTCTCCTTGGTAAAAATTAGAGCCTTGTTGCTATTTTCCAGTCACAGCCCTCTCCCAATCACTGCGATTTTCCGCAGTGATTCACAACAGCTCCCAATCACACCGACTGACCCTTCTGGCATCCTTGTGAGTCCCCGCCAGCCCCCAGGTTTGTACAGTGTTCTGAGCAGCTCCCAAACTGCTGCGCTGTCACTGCAAGTTGTCCCTTTCCCAATAGCTCTAACATTGACTTTGCTTACAAAAACTGGAAAAACACGTCTCAAGTCCAAACAATTTGAAATAGGGTTTTCATACTTGGTTTATTGAAGGCTGGAAAGTTCATGTTGTGCTGACATCAGGCCTGGAGCTTTGCTCTGCTGAAGGTCCAGGGCCTGAGACCATCGAATGCAGGAGTGCAGCAGCTATAGACAGATGAGATTGCAGGAGATGCACGCAGACGAGCAGTAACATGTTCAGAAGCTGAGCTGACCTCGCATGACAACAGATTCACCTCTCCAGACACATTCACCATGGACAGATTTTCTTGCCCGGTAAACCACAAGCAGGAAGTGTGAGCAAGGATGCTTCTTGGACACTCGTCCAGGTTGCAATTATGTCCGTGCTTGGATGTGTGACACAGCCGGCCCCCCTCAGCCCCTGCAGGGGACCCCAAGCCCTCGCAACCAGAGGCAGGAGTGCGGCCAGCATCGGAGACATTGGGTCTCCCCATCCTGGGCCTGCCAGTGTCCTGGCTGCCCTCAGCTCCTGCTGAGCCCTGTGCGCCAGCCGCTGAACCCACAGCTGTCAGAGGAGGCCAGCCAAAATGCACACAACGGAATATATTTTCCCTTTCTTTGCAAAAATTCTGAAAATCTGCTGCATGTCACGAGCGCCATCTACTGACGCTTTCCCCATCTCTCAGGTACCCGGTCCTGGGGCACAGGAGTGCTTCCGGACTGCTCTGCCCTGCCATGGCCCGGCAGCTGCTGTCCCCAAAAGCCAGGTACAGAGGTGGGTTCACAGACCCCGATCAGTGCTGGAAGCAGGGAGCTCAGCCCCTCTGCACCGGAAAGGTCAAACCAGCTCTGCTTTCCCAAGACTACTGCAGTAGGCGAAGCTGGGCCATCTCACAGCACTGCTGCTGCAGCCTGTGCTAACCAAGGAGTTTCCGCGGCCCTCGCAGTGGATCCTCTTGTCCCAAAAGGTCCTACAGAGGGAACAGCCAGTTGCCTGCAGCACGGTTGCCCAGCTGCGGCTGCATGGCCGGCCAGGCTCCAGGGACAGCGCCTGTTTTCAGCGGGACCCTGCACCCATGGGGCGAGCTCTCGGCACCCAGACAGCTCTGAGCAGTTGGCATTCCCCTGCGAAAGCAGATTCCTCTCTAGCTATGTGCCCTGTCCCTGGTGCCGCACTTCTTATAGTGCAGAGACCGAGTCTGTGATTGCTCTGTGATTCTCTGATTTTCCACTTCCCCAGTGCAATGTAAAGCAAGCCCTGGCTTGTGTCCTCCAGTTTCACACAGAAACAGGCACTTCAGTGTTGTGTGTTGTCCACTAGCCCTTCCTGCAATGTGCAAATGAGGAAAAGTCTGCTCCATCCTTACCCACTTACTTCAGAGTGTCTCTGTTCAAGAATCCTCAAATTTTGTAGCCAAGCTGTTGCTGAGCCAGAGAAGGCATGTGGGGGATGCACTGCACCTACAAAACCCAGCCCAGTGAACACAACAGGTTAGTGAACTTCTCAAATTATGGTACCTCTACATTTTCAGGTACCACAGCAACAAAACAAAGCCCAACTATTTTATTGCTAGTACCCTAATACTGCCTGAAATCTACTCCATTTACATGTATGTTATTTCTAGCAAAATATGTAATTTAAAATTCCTAATTGGATTATGCAACATGTAACAGAGAGCTAGTGAAAACTTGTTGTTAAGGAGATTTGACAAGGCTTCCATTCAGCAGAGTTGAAATTGATTCCTTATGTTCCCCGCTCCCCCCAGATTCAAATGGATTTCATGATCCTATTATCACCAATAAAATTGCCAAGTAATTTTAAATAAAATTACTTTAACTGCAAAAAAAAATCCTGAGATTTGTCCTTTTTTCCAAAAATTTTAATCTGGTTTCCAGACACTATATGCATGCAAATAAGATTTTTAAAGTCAGCTTTGAACAGCGCATGCAGAGGCAGGAGCTCAACGGAACAGCAGGAGGCATCTGGAAGAAGCAGGACTCAGGTTTGGGTTCCAGCAGAAATGCTCGTGGTCGGACGTCGCCAAATGTGAGGCGCTGTGGGACACCAGAGCAGTGCTCCAAGCGCTGTCCTCGGGAGCTGTGCGTGCAGCTTCCTGGCATCCCAGAGCATGCGGCATGGCGGGACTGGGGACAACCCCCAGCCACTGCTGCCCACCCTGTGCCAAAGCGGTGCCTGGGCATCGCCCATCCCACACAGCACCCCCAAAATCCAGGGAGGGCAAGAACCAGGGCAAGGAGGGGCAAACCGCAGAGCCAGCATTCGGCCCCGTGCCGTGGAGAGAGCCGCGGGTCACAGGATGGGAGCTCACATGCACCACTGGTCATTGAGAACAGGCTCCTCTGCAGTCTCCAATCTTTCCTCCAAATCCATTATTTTCATTTATCTCGGAAAAGTTTGTATGTGGGAAATGAAAAAATTTGCCTAATTGAAAGTAATGGACTGAACTAATCCCTGCTGTAGCTGTCATGAATTCCACATTTCCATCAGGCAATAACGAGCCCTATTTTGCCTAATATTAGCCTATTGTATAACTTTAGAAAATAATTATGCCTTCCCAGCCATGCGAACAGCAGTGTATTGACAACCAGCCAAACAAATGCACATGAAAGCAGACACAAACGTAAACACATCCTTAATGTATTTAATGATAGGAAGAAAGAGATCAGCTAAAGCCCACTTTCACATTAAAAATACACTCTGGATTTGAATCAGAAAAAGTTTTGAGCATGTCTTACCTTCACTCTTTTCATTAACTTTAATTTTCTGTTCCTTTTGAGGACCTCTGTGAATTGCCTTAAAAGCCAAGGTGAGAGTTCACTCCATACTTCCTGACGCTGAAGGAAAAGAATGTAACAAGCAGCTTTGCTTAGGAAAAAATATGCCTATGGTATTTCAGTGAAACTTTGCAATCATGTGTGCCACACGTACATTCAGGTTTCTGGACATTGCTCACATGCAGCATGCCGATGACTGGGAGCTGGAGGAGCAAGCGCCTCAGGAGCAGGCAAGGAACACCGCCAAAACACCCAGCGCTGCAAAAGACTCAAGCTCAGAGAGCAAAAATCAGGAGGATGCTTCGAGAGGTGATGTAGCCTGCACCCATCCTGTCCTGAGACAGGACCAGCAGCACTGAGACCCTCAAAGAAGGCACCAGCCCTCTGCCAGGGCATCTTAGAGCACTCGCGTCAGACCAGAGTGCTCTAAATCTCTTTAATTAACTGTAGACAAAAATGCATCAATGCTTCATTTTACTTTATTTTCAGTAGAATATATTATATTTTCTATGTTTGACCTAGTTGTAAATTCATCAGGAAACTTATGACATTATTGCTTTCTCAGCAAGCAAATTATATGTTGTAAATTTGTATTATTAAAGAAGCAAGTAAGCTGACTGCTTGGAAACTGAATTTTAGAAAGAGTGATCTTCTAGCATTGTTCATGTTGGACTATTTCATTGTACTAGCTTTGCAACTTCTTCAATGAGACCATGACTTTCTATTACTTCAAGCCACCAGTGTCACTGAACAGAAAAGCCCCTGAAAATGCTGCTGATTTGCAAGCCCAAAGCAGCTCAGCCTGCCCTGACAGAGGAAGGCACCTTGCATTTACCTTTAGCAGCCAACAGCACTATGGAAGCAGCTCAAGGCAGCTGTGACCAAGGGAAGTCAGATGTGTAACAGGGAACACTAAGTGGTCTGTGGTCACTGGAAAGGAAAAGAAAGGAAGAGAAAAAGCATCCGGGGACCTCAGCCAAATCAACAATGTTCAAAAAAATATACCCACAACCTGGGCAGCTCTTACTAAATAACTTGCTGATTTGTAGATGGTGTATTTACATGACGTGTGGGGTTTGGGACTTTTGCAGTCATTGCTGATGGAAGTCGTTTTGGTTTGTTTTAATATTGCAAAGGCTTGTGTTCATGTCAGCTTTCCCAAAAGTAAGGACAAGGGCCTTTTCCCAGGTGGTCAATGGTCGGAGCCAGAGGAGCCTTGGCCCTGGGTTGTTGACACTCACGAGTGTTGCGTGTTGCAGGTGGTTTGGACAGACAGCACCGGCTGACACCGCACCAGCTGACACCACACCAGTTGCTGTCCCCTGGCACCACACCGGCTGGCACCACACCAGCTGCCGTCCCCTGGCACCGCACTGGCTGACCTCCACAGCCCACAGGCTCTGATGTGTCTGAAAGCCGCGTTTCACCCAGCCCTTCTCACAGTCAGCGAAAGAGCAGAGCTCCATTGCAGCAACAACCAGGACAGTGCTCCAAGGCTGCAACAGTTACGCTAATAAAACAGCTGTAAAGTGGATTGCTGCAGGCTCAGCAACTCTCTCTGGTCATCAGTTACCAGCTACATGGGGAAATGACAAGAAAAGAAGAAGGTTGAACATGTTACAGAAAACATGAAGAAGGCAGGGAGCCAGCCAAAGGCAGATGGGATGGACTGTGCTGGAAAGAAAGAAAGAAATCCAAAGGCTGGTTACTACTCCCAAGGTTTTGGGAGCAAATTTCCTTATTCTCAGTGCCACATTGCAAGTAGGAGTGTTGCAGTGACACTTCTTGGAGAGTAATTTCACTGAAATGACATCACGTCTACAGCAGTTAAGAGTTCCACAGAAAACGTTCTCAAAATAACATAATTTATGGTCTGAAATGTCCTGTCTGCCCTCTGCAAGAGCTGATGAAACGATACGCACTCCCAGATGCAGTTGCTGTGAGTGCTTCTCGTGATTTACAAAGCACCAAGTCAGGGAAATGCCGTGAACTTCAGGCAAGAACTAAGGAAACCCTGGAGAGATTTCATCTGAAGGGGCCTTGCCCCATCACCTACCCTCCCTGGCTGTCCTGGCAGCTGCTCCTTGGGACGTGGTCCAGGGGGGCCTGACAGGGGCTGTGCACAGGGATGCAGCCCAAGGAGAAGGGCTGCAGCATCGTCATGATGGCCCTGGGTGAGAGAGGTGAGGACAAGTGGAAGAGCTCCAGGCATGGCCTCATGGTGCCCTTACACTGCTCATCCAGTTCCTCCAATGCCAGCGACCTGCAATGGCTGGGGCCAGCATGGCGCCCCACAGGGCCGGATGCGGTGGTGAGGCCCAGAGCAGGACACTTATCAGGACATTTACCTTCTGGGATAAATTTCAGTCAAAATAAGCTCAGTCTCACCTACCATGAGTATAGAGGGAAGAACATTTCTTATTCAGATCAAGTGTGACTGATGGCCCTGATATGGTACCTCCCACTCAGATACTGCCGGGGACTTAAATTAACATTTGTTAGTAAGGAAGGCAGCTTTTCTCATGGGCCTGTGCCATTATATGTTGTTTTCAAAATATCTGCATTTCTTTCAAAAGGATTAGTAAAGAAAATTTATAGTATTTGATTAATCAAAGAACTGAGCTTCAGAACAGAAATAATTCCTTTCCAAAATGTTACAGTGATCACTGAATTTAAAATCTGGGTTGAATTAAATGCTTGATATGTCTTTATTCAGCTTTGCTGTTCTTCACAGTGGTCTTTGATCTGCTGATTTTTCTGTGCCATTGCAAAAAATATTAATTAAAAAAAAAACCTAAAAATTATCCCTCTATCACTTCAAACCCCTCAATTCTAGATTTACAAAAAAAGCAGCAAGGTTAGGAAAGACCTTCCCATCTTCTGTATCTGATTATTTTCTGCTTTTTTTTTTGGTATTTTCTATGTATTATGGAAGATAGAAAATTAATGCATTAATGTCATAACCAGTGATGTGTTAATTATTAAGGACTCTAAAAGGCTGAATTCATTTGCACTGAATGAGTGTAAATTATATAAGTCCTTTGATCAGGATTGGTTGCCTTTCCCTAGCTTTCCCTCTGTAAGTTTAGTCTTCTCATTTACAGCCATGCCTGAGAAGCCCATTAGTGTGTATGTTCTTGTTCTTTACATGCAGAATAAATGAGGCTCTCCAGAAAGTCCCACATTAACAGGCTCTGCAAGGACCCACTAATCCACAGGTGGGAGGGGTCTGGGAATGAGCCATCCTCTTCCACACACGTGCATGTAGAGCTACCAGAGGAGTAATCAAAAAATACCTGCACTAACTATGGAGGGCAGAGGATTTTACAGCTGGATGAACCATCTCGACCAGGGAAAAGGGGCTGGCTGTGGTCGCTAGCTAAAGTACTGTCATGTACATGGCTGCTTCAGGGATCCTGGAGACAAAAATCGATGCCAAAACACAAATCATTATTTATTGTTCCTGAATCAGAGATATTTTGTTGCTTATCTTGACTGCTCTGTCTGAAAAGTGTAATTTAAGTCCATCCTTCATCACTTCTGTTATAAATTATGAAGATTTCAAACCATCCCTCATGTGTTTCACTTTCCACATATTTAAGGCTGGACACTTTGGAAGCAGGAGAGGATTTCTGCATGGACAGAAAGGACAGGTCACGGTCCAGAGATTTCCAGATGTTTACATTCTCCTTCTCAAAACATGCCCTTTTAAAAAACCCACATCTGTCCATTCATTTAGTAACAGCATTTCATATCCCATCTCACAATGCCTTTCCTACAGATGATGATGCAGCTCTGCACTTTATAGAAAGAGCCTTTAAGGCCACTAATAGGAAATGAGCCAGAGGTAAACACATTTCTCCTCCTGAATTTTTATTTCAGCAGGCACTCCCCTGTGAAATACACACAGTTTGTAACTTGAGTGCAACTCCACTTTTGTGGAAGCTGTAACGATGACTCATGTCACAAGCGATCTCTTCTTACTGGCCCAGGGAAATGCATTTTTCTTTACTAGTTTAGAAACTGATCCTGAATAATTTACATAAAAGCCTCAGTTCACCCTAATGTATAAAATACGCCTACTATGAGCAAGGATTTCAACTGTACATGATAAGCACCTATTTACCCAATTAGTGCTTCCACCGATAACACTGAGGGGCAGACTTCAAGGAAAGTATCACCTTTAGAACTGACCATCTGGCTGAGAGAAACCCACATGTGCCCAGGGAGCTGGAAAATGGATACAGTTACTTTTATGGCTTCCTGTATTATTTCTCTTAAAGATAATGCCAACTTATCAATAACCACAACAGACTTTGGACAACCAGAGCAAATTATGTTGTGTGTAACCATATAGTATCTGCCTTCATATCTCTGGAAAAGAGTCAGAATGACTTTCCAGATCCTATTTTTTTATCCACTTACATGCACGCTCATTAAAATTAAATTGAATGCACTTGCTTACAACTCTTGACCTGATTCACATCTGCTTTGTCCCAGGTCTTCAGCACAGCTGTGAGGAGAAGCCAGCATGACTGCAGTGTGGTGAGGGCAGTCCAGGACATGAGATCATATCCTGCCTTAGTGTTTGCCATCCCGTTGCAGTGCTGTGGCTTTCCTGCTGGCTTGAAGAAATTCTGAAACAATGGAGCAGCATCATTGCGTGAGCGATAATTGTTGCACTTCATTTTCCTTACATATTTTCCTCACATATTTTCCTCCCAACCTTTAGAAACCTGCAGGTGTATTTTCACAACATCAAGCCTGAATTCATATTTGCACACTCCATCTGCTGAAGCCAAATTTCTTCTGTAATTAAGAGAGTGCCCTGCAGAGCCACACTGACCACCTGAAGCCTTCTGAGGCTTCAGTCCTATTGATCTGGACACTAAGCAGAGGAATGCTGTTATAAGCACTAGTGGATTCATATCCATATACCCAGTCTTTTCTGTGCTCAAACTCATTTCTTTGTTTGGGAAGTTGAACTGGAATTGAAGAGCATGAGATAAATATTTCATGTTGTGCTGGAATGTATAATTCATGATCAAATCCTTCATAAAGGAAAAGATAAGATAGAGCAGCAAAAGCTTTAAATAAAGTATTTTCTTTAACTTGTAGAGAGACTGCTGAAAAAGTGCTTTTCCCCATTTCCGTTGGTGTTATAAAGAAAATTAGAAAATAACATGTGATAGCAGCAAAAAAAGAAACATTAAAAGTAGGTTTGAGAAATTATTTGTTATTGTTTGTAGACAGATGCAGTTAATGTTTTATACATGCTTCTCCAAAGGCACTCTGTTGCACTTGGCTCCTCCACATTTCACTCCATCCCTTGGGAACAAGACGTGTTGGCCTCAACTCTCGAACCGCTGTGGTCGCTGTCCATGTGCTGTGCTGGCCGTGGGTGTTTAACAGCGCTGGTCTCACAGGACGAGCTGCGCTCCGCGGGACAAGGGTGATGTTTCCGCAGCCTGGACCCTGCAGGGTTTGTCGCACTGGCTCCCGGGGCGGCGTGGATGGAGCCTGCACCCCTGCCTCGCCTGGCAGGGACCGGGTCCCTGGTGCAGGCGTAG
>NW_010184056.1:13536-25096 GCF_000695765.1 Mesitornis unicolor
GCCCTTCCGTCCCGCCAGCCGCCACGGTGCCTGGAAGAACCCTCTCCTCCCTTCCTCCTCAGCTTGTACTCCCATCAGGACAGCGCGACTGCAGAGAAGCCCTCAACAAGTTATTTCTGCAGGAAGCAAGCCGTACCGAGTTCTCTCCCCTGGCAGGGGCTGCCAGTGCTGTTACTCAGCACTTGCACAGCTGCACTGCTTTGTTTGCCCTGGTCTGTGGTGTCCCTGAGGAGCGCAGTCCTGGTCCCAGTGCCCCAGTAGGGCAGATGGCACTTTGCTCCAGTGCTGGAGGGCTGGGGAATGATGGTGAATCACATCTGCAGCACATCTGAGAACCTCAATCTTTCCTGTCCCTGGGTATCACTGAGAAGCACCTGGCGCGGACCGCTCTGCACCTCTCTTCAGGTGTTCATCCACATGGATGAGATCCCCAGAGCCTTCTCTTCTCCAGGCTGAACAGTCCCAGCTCTCTTGGCCTTTCCTCACAGGAGAGATGCTCCAGACCCTTCATTATGTGTGGCCTTTCACTGGACCCTCTCCAGTATGCCCACATCTCTCCTGTGCTGGGTAGCCCAGCTATGGACCCAGTTCTCAGGTGTGGTCTCACCGGTGCTGTGCAGAGGGGAAGGATTCCCTCCCTCCACCTGCTCTATTTGAGCACTGATCTTAACAAAAACTTCTGAGAAATGTTGAAAAAATCCCCCAACAAGCAACAAAAAATCAAAGCAACAATAATTTTGAGGGGTCTTTTTCATGCTCATGGTGGCAGGCAAAGATCTTGGATAAAAGGTCTTCAGTTTCTTCAGCCCGTGTTTCAAGAAGTTCCCAGGATAATGGGGCCCTGTGATGCAACTCTGAGGAAACAACTTGCCTTTGGGAACTGGAAATATGCCTGACAGAAATGGTGTTCTGTCCTCCGCCACTTCTCCAAGGCATGCGAAGCTTCAAATACGCTCTGAAAACACTGGCTGCTGTTTAACTTCCGCCAAAAAAGGGATCTGCTTTGCACTGTTTCTGTAGCAGAGATCCAAATTGTCCACTGGCAGTTTACAAAAGCAGCAAGTTAATGCTGTGTTCCCTTCTGTTTCACATAAAAAAAATCACGGAGCTTTGACAACTGAGCAATAGAAAATTGCTTATTGTTTCTGTGCTTTCTCTGAAGAAATCTGTACAAAAAAACACCAGCAAGATTTTCACATGTAGTTAATCATACCTATGAGACACTATCAAAGTTTTTTAAAATTGAGGGAGTTTAGGATGGTGTGATCGCGGTGCCATGGTAACAGATGCTCACTGCACACCACGGGCATCAAACTACGGATCAGCTTTCCTAGATACGTAAAATATGGGAAAGCATCAGAGAATGCAGTAATTAGGGCATGTTTATGTGAATGGTGAAACTACAAGCAATGCCCTTGGAGGAGTTGAGAGCAGAGGGAGCGTCCGTACCCACCCCAATAACACCCGCTGGCAGCGTGGGCTGCTCCCAGCGCGGGACTTGTTTGTATCAGCAATTTCCCGGCCATTAAATGAGCGAATGGTTCCCACTCTACATGAGTCCAGCAATTGCAGCAAAACTCTCCCACCCGAAAATGCTTTCCCCAGCATGACAGACTTGTGGCCACTCCAGCAGCTGTCCTACACCGCTACGTATGTCCAGCTGCGTCCAGCGAGCTCTGGTGGTGCTATTGTGGTTGTAACTTCTCACAGTCAGACTGTGCTCCAAAAACAGCGATCCACAGTCCTCGGGTGTGCCTGTGCTCATGCCAGGCAACATGCTTCAGCTTGTGGATAAAGAACAAGTAATAAATAAATGACAAACAGCATTGGAGGCTCAAGAGGAACGAAGATGCTGGAACATGGAAAACTTGACTGTGATTTTCAAAACTGCTAATGAACAAAAAAATATAAGTTAAAAAACCAAAGTTTAATCCATTATCTTACTCTGCACTTGCCTTCAGCTTCAAATTGCCCATTCAAGATTTGACTAGGATTTTAGAGCAGATGAGGTTTGCAGCATCACTGAAAACCTGATGAACACTCTTCTGCATTGCAAAACCTGTTCAGTGCCTGACACCCATTGTGAAAAGGCTAAAACTAGCATAGCAGGGCTAACAGCACCTACAAAAACACAGTAATAAAAGGAAGTCAGATTTTGGAAGGAGAGGGGAGTGCACATGCATTCGTTCATGTTCTCCTGCTTGCCCAAGTTCACCTCTGTTTCCTCAGGACTCTTTTGAGGACAATCATCGATGTCTATAGGAATGCACCTTCCAGAAAACCCATGGTCATGGGCAAGTCCGGGAGGACCTTAACAAGAAAACCTAATGTAAAACATATGCAGTTATAATTTTGGCTAATCAGTGATGTTGATAGAGTTGCTAGTTGAAGAACCTAGCATGGTGTTCATGCCTTACACACCTTGTCTTTGCATGCCCACTCCTAAGTATTCTCTCTAGCTGTTCAAAAAGTTTTTGTTTGAAAGATTATTTCAGTTGGAAAACCTTGGTACTTCTACAGAACACAGTTGTTTCCTCCCCAAAATGAGAACCTGCTCAGTTCCCCCTCTCCACCCCCTGCCCTGCATGCGTGCAGGTCCCAGCAATGCTGGGGTGCAGACACCTCCCTGCCCAGTGGCCAATTGTCACTAGTGGGTTTTTGCATGAATTCCCCCAGACACTGAAGATGCAGCTTCTTGGATGTGCAGGTATCAGTGACCATCTCTTTGCTTTGCAGCTGTGGGGAAAGCCTCGGAGAGACACTGCGCACACACCAAAGCAGATTATGGTGAAGTGCCATGGGCTGTCACCTTCTTTTAGCTAATTTGGTGAGCTTTAGTGCCTCCCACACACTGAGAATTGCAGGAGACATAAATATTTAATATCAAGGCATGGAAAGCTGCTGGCAGCTGAGGCTGACTCTGACTTTACAAACCAAAGTGAGGGAGGAGGTCCTGAAATCTGAAAGTAAAATCAGAGTGTCTGAAGATCATGTTAACTGATGATTTTTGGCTCTACATACCAGCCTGAGATGTGCAGGGCCAAATTCCCCGCAGGAGCAACCTCATCGGCTGGCAGCAGCCCCACTGCCCGGAGGAGCCGCTCAGTGTGAGGAGGTTGCTGAGGCAGGGCACAGCCCTCACCATCGCCTCTGCCGCCCCAGATCGGTCCCTTTCCTCCAGCCCAGTCGCTATCGCTCTCCTCCAGTCGTTTGGTGCAGCATGAGAGGATGCCACCATACATCGTGTGACAAGGCTGAGCCCCCACCTACGGCGCTGAAATCCCACCGTGAGAGCCTAACGCCACCCCGCAGGTCTGCACCCCCCACGATCCACCCCTGCCCTCGGAAAAACAAAGTCCGTGCATGAACAGCATCTGAAGAGGAAAAGCAGCACTTGAAATATGCAGACAGACCTTTCAAAGGGGCCAGGGGCACCAGCAGACTCTGAAAATTGCCAGACAATGGTTAGCATTAAGATAAAGTTAAAAATTTATTTTTGGTGCTTCACACAAATATAAATAAATAGATAAACAGACCTAACAGAAACTGTTCCTGTGACTGCACAAAACCCACCTTGTGTTCAGGGATTCCAGTAAAGGACACCAACCTCAGACTCCAGATACACAGAAGAAGAAGAAAATTGCTCAAAACTGAAGACCATATCAGAGGTCTTTCATTATAATAAAATGCTTTTTCAAGCTTCCTTATTGAGATTGCTTTCAACCTGTAAACTCCTGCTATGTATGAAATGTTAAGATTATTAGCTTTAATAAATGATCTTGTATGGCATCTTGGACAGCCTTAGCGTCCCCACCATTGTGTCAGTGTCCTTATCCACCTTTCCTTAGATCTTTGAAACATCTGTGGATGAATTTACGGATGAAATTGAATAGCTTTGTTCTGCTCAAGGGTCTTAGAGCATTAGAAATATCAGCTTTTGAAATAGATATCACAAGGCATTTAGTTATAGAAAGCAACAAAATTTTATTACCTGACAAAGATAAGCTTAAAAGATTTTCATTTAGAGACACAGCTGATTTTCACCTAAATACAGCAGGAGAAATATACTGTCAATTGCTTCCCAAAGCCAACTTGTTGAAAGCTGATGCAGCAGAATTGTGCTCAGGAGTTCCTGTGGGAGGTGATTTTTTTCATTTTCTCCCTTCTAACAAAACATAAGAGCACATAGCAAGTGCAAAGAGCCAGACAGATAACAGACGAGATTGCGAAGAACTAAAAGGTGACTGCAAGAGGTCATGAAGAAATCAAACTTGCTATACCTGCCATTTGATTAATTTTCTGATAAAGCAGCCAGGATCCCAAGCTCTCTGTGCATGCCAATGTTCATTACTGCTTGAACAGAGATCACAGAGGGTTTGCTGCAGTTCTTTAGCAGTGCATGCACATCTGTCCTGTTATCATTACACCATCGTGTTATCCACAGCCTGGGGACGGATGTGCTGCAGTGGGGAAGTGCTGGTGACCAGGTCCAGCCACTGCAGAGCTGAGCGGTTGCATACACCGCATGCTGCCCCTGGCACCTACTCACAACCATCCCTGTCCCCAGTCACAGGCCCCCTTATCCCAACTCACAGGCCCCCTTGTCCCCAGTCACAGTCACCCTTGCCCCCGGTCACAGCGACTCCTGTCCGGTGGCAGCCACTCTGCTGCACTTTCTGGTTGCAGCACATGCCTTTCCTTTCCGGCTTCAGCCCCGCTCGTGTGTGTGTAAGGTATTGCTGGAAAATGCAAGCTGTATTCAAAGTTCAATAAGTGTTTCCCTGTTGTCCAACACAGGTTTTTCCGCTGGGTTTTTTCTCTGTATTTCTTTGCATTAAAAGCAGGAGAGTAGCCAAGAGAAGTCAGTGAAAACAAAGTTAATTGCTGCAACCATTAAGCACTGGTAGGCAGAGCTGTATGCAAATGGGGAGTCCCAATTTTAAGATTATTGGCATTAGGATCAAGATGAGAATTTGTGAGTGGGAGGCAAACTACGAAGAGCAACACTCATCACCCCAGATTCTGACTCAAATGTGATGATAAATAAGAACATTAATCATCATCTGTGAGGTAGAAACAACAAAAATATAAAGGCAAGCCTACACTGTTAGAATACTTGAGAAAACTTTAACAAGCCCAAGACATCTCTGAAGATAATGTGCACAGGTGTGTCTTGAATAATGGAGAGGATTTTTAATGTAATAAACTGTGATAAACTCATAATATAATTACCAGCATTTATCCAGCAGTCATAACTGTTGTCAAACACCAGTGCTCTATTTTTTCCAGAAACTTGACGAAGGGATTGCCACTCTTCACAGGAAAGTGAAACAAGATTTATACAATTTAGCCCAAGTACTCCCTCTGTCTTCTCTACTGTTTGATCAAATTAAATGAGGAGTGCTGTGCACGCACCACTGACCAAACCTCACATTCTAAGGAAAATACTTCCCTAAAGCCCACAGCAAAACCATTTGCCAAAATAAATAAATCTAGACCTGTCTATTGAAGATCTGCCTACCTAAACACTGTGTATCTTCCTTTTCCTTCACTTACCACAAGACCTATCTGTGGGTTTGCAGCCAACAGGCTTCGTAGGTCTTAATTTGAGATTTACAATAATAAAAGAGGTGAAGGAAAGAGCAAACCCCAGCTACATGCAAAAACCAAAGTCCCAGTTTTGCTCTGTCAAAGCCTGCTTGCTGGGGGACAGTGAGGAGCAGAACAGCCCTTGGTGCTGTGCAAACACTGCTCAGCAGGTGGGCAAGCACTGCTCTGCAGTAACTACAGCATCTCAATGTTATCAATGCTGCTCTCAGCACAGATCACAAACATTGAAACATGCTAGCTGCTATGAATAAAATCAGTGCTGTCCCAGCCAAAACCAGACATGGGGGCAGGTACGAGCCCCTCGGCCTTCATGGAGGGGCAGTGCCGATGATGCCAAAGCTCTGTGAGACTCGGCACTGGGTCCAGGCGGCTGCCCTCCCCAGCCCAAAGAAGCTCTGTACCTCTGGCTGGCCTTGCTACCTTCTGCCATCCCCAGCAGAGGCTGCGCTGGGGGTGCTGGCATGTCCCAGGCTAGGGGTGCTGGCTTTTCCCCGCGACTAGGGGTGCTGGCATGTCCCAGGTGTGGGGGTGCTGGCGTGTCCTCAGGCTGGGGGTGCTGGCACGTCCCAGGCTGGGGCACCGGGGATCAGGGGGTGCCTGCCTGCAGAGCTCTGCATTTTCTACCACATGACTGCTGCGGAGGACAAGTGGTTTGAGGGAAATGTCACCATTTTCACTGTCTGTTGCAAGGAAGAAATGTGAAATCCTGGGGGGTGCAAAGCCAGCAATTGCTGGGAGGAGCTGTTATAGGCAAGGACTGAAACTGCCAGAGAAATGCAAATCTGCTTAATAATGGTACCATCAAATGGTTTAAGAATAAGAAGAGACTGTTTCCATAGCAACAAAAAAGCAAGAGAAAAAATAATCAATAAAAATTCCAACACTCTCTTCCATGTTAAACCGGTTTTCCTCAGATCTAGACCAGCAATAGACTGATTTGAACCAGAGGATGGAGACCACTGATACAGCGAGCGTTCTCCACTTAATAAACATTTTGAGAAAGTACATCTTATGAAGTGGAAAAAGGATATTTTCCAGACTTAGTAAACCAAAATTTTTCCTTACTTATTAATAATGCATTGATTCGCATAGTGATAAGCAGATACACCGTTATTTTAATTATTGTAATAGAAGAAAAAATGAAAATACGCACATGGGTTAACAAAGAAACATGATTTCTCTGAGAGCTCTTTATTTATCATTTGCTAAAAGCATCTTGCAGAAAAATGTATAATTTTTTGTGTGACTTGGGAATAAAACCATTATAATATTTAACTAATAGTTGTAATTACAAGCAGCACCTGAGTAGTCCACTGAAGGGCTTATTTTTATTTCTAAGCATACATCTCTAGCATAGCTGTAGTGCACCCAATGCATAGCAAAACCATCTTTGGTCTATTTCTGTTTGGTTATTAATTTATTATTATGCCCATCAGAGAAGCAGTTTATGAGCACAGTATGGAGATGCACACCAAAAGACTAATTTTCTTGCTTTTCTATTACTTCTGTTACTGCCAAGTAAAGATAAGTAATAGGATAAAAGACAGTAAAATAGAGGAGGGAAAAGTAAGAGATTGCCTCCATGACAATGAGAGGAGCCAGAAGCTCAGAGAAGCCACAAGGCAGCGTTGCTCTTGGATGCTCCAGCACCAACTCTTCCTCTGGTGCCAGTGTTTGTGTGTCCCAAGCACACATCCAGTGTGGAGTCTTTATTGCTTATGTTTTGATGTGTCCCAGTGTGAGACTTCGTAATTAGGAGTCTAGGCAAAAACACGGGTTTTAGAATTAGCTGCCAAATCTGAGGAGGAAAAAGAATTTGGATGGAAACAGTATTTTTCTCACTGAAATGAAAACCAGAAAGCATTTCCTTCATGTTGACAGCCTAAACCAGAGCCCTTTGGGATCACATCTAGCAGTATGGAAAGTGAAGGCAGTCAGGTTGTACAATGCCACCAGGTTGTACAATGCTGCTCAGTTGTACAATGCCGTCAGGTTGTACAAGGGCAGGTGTGGAAATCCTTGAAGATTGTGTCCTGCCTGGGCTGGACTCACCTCGCAGGTTCCCCACATTTCTGCAGCTGAGGGTCAGTCCCTTTCATCCCAGACTTGCTACCCACAGACCCAGGGCTGGGACCCCCAGCTCCATGTTCCCCTCAGAGGAGGGGACGTCCACTCCCTGCCCTGCAGGATCCCTCCCAGCTCCTCCAGTCTTCAGCCATGTTTCCTGGATCTGTGCTGCTGAGCTGGCCACGCTGGATGGAACCTTATGTCTTAGTGCAGAATTATGCACCCCTCAGTGGACATCCCCTGCCAACTGTCCTGAAATCATCATCCGTTTTTATCTGGTTTTTGGGGAAACAACTGTCTGAAGCACACAGACCTGCAGTCCAGCAGCAGTCTGGGTTTGCTTTTCACGTTGTGCAGGAAAGCCTTCGGGACTCCCTCTCCTGACCAAATGACTAACTCCACCAGCTAAGCAGATGGCACAGAAGCTCTGTTTTATTAAATCAGTATTAAAGCTCTAATTAGATCAATACTAAATCAAATATTCATATTTTTATGTTGCTAAAATTTTTAGCCACTACTGCAGAGTCTCTAGACTGTTTCTAGGGCTAATGCACAGCTGCACAGACACTCCTCAACAATTTAAATGAAGAGCTGTGAGCTGCGCCCCCTCGCTTTCTTCTCCTTTCAGTCTTACACCCTCCCCTCGCATGGAAATGTTCTTCACGTACACATTGCACTCTGAGGCAGGAGTCCTGTCCTCATTGCCCTCTGCAGTGCTAAATAACAAGGTGCAGTCCTGAGCAGAGCCTCCCTGCCGGCCACCTCCTGCCCTGCTCCATGAGCCCGCTGGCCTCCCCACGCCACGGCTGGTCCTCCACCCTGCAGCCAGCGTGGTCTGGGCATCCCATGGTGCAGACATTTGCTTTAGGGTCAGCAGCACGTGCCTCGTCCTTTTTTATTTTTTGACATAGGTACAGGCGTTGCAGCCATGACTTTTTTCCCATGTGTTATTCTTTCCACGCAAGACATTAAGGCAATAGGAAGATTTCTGGGCAGTGAGAGAAATGTTTTCTTGTGCAGCACAAATATGGAGGAGGAATCCTGCCTGCTCCACTTCCCAGGGCAGCCCACTCTTTCTGCAATTAGCAAGGATGTTCCCACCTCCATCATTCCTCTGGCATTCAAGGGCTCTGCAAGCAATTTATTAGGGGTTTTATTTCCAGCACGCTGGTGGTGTTCACCATGCGCGTCACACGTGCTGTGTGCCCGTGCTGCAGCTCCCTTGGTTCCCTGTCCTGCTGCAGCCGATGGGTCCCGAAATAGCCGCTTGCCAGCTGCCATCTCTGGAGAGCCGACCTCATGGTAAAAATCTCAGCATTGAGTTCCCATCGCACTTATCAGTGCCAGGAGAGCAGCTTGGCACAGCCAGGCGTTCTCCCTCGGCTGCCACCCCCCAGCCCCATTGCAGCGGGGTGAGAAGTTTTTCTGATGAGCGACCCACATGGGATGGGACAGCAGCATCTCCCCAGCCGCCCTCTCTGGCCCTCTCTTTGTGTCCAAGCGTGGTGCAGCGCCAAATGGCTGCCACGGTTCCCCTCTCCTTGGACTCCCCCGACCCAGGTGCGTGTAGCAGTCCCTCTGACCTTCCTGGCTGCTATGCAAGAGGATGAACTGCACAAAAGGAAATGGTGAACAACAAGAAATGTAACAGATTGCAGAGTCTGGTCCTTGAGCTGCTGCAATATTCAGAAATGGCAGTGACCTTGCAGTGGGTTTGCAAAGCAAGACAGAAGAACTAAATGTGCACTAGAGGGCTGTGCTTGTCTGAGGAGTTTGCTCTTGTTGCTCTGAGGCGGGTGTTGGCCTCTTCAGGGCAGCTGAGGTGACCAGGTGAAGAGCTCCTTCCTCAGCAGCCACCCATCCTTCCCAGCCTGCAGCGTCCCTGGTTCCCGGCCTGCTGTGGTTCTGCAGAGTTGTTTGCTGGTGCTGATACAGCCCCTGAGCAGCTGCTTCTGCATCCCTGGTTCCCAGGAGCTCTGAACCACCTCAGTTATGGCTGTAAATGGTGCTTTCCAAATGGTCCCCAAGAGCTAGACACAGTGTTTCCGAAAGATAACTATTATTTGTTCCCAAAATCACATCAAGAAGAACCGTTGAAGAATCTTTTGTTCACTGAGTCATGCTCTATTAACCAGAAAAGATAGCACACAAAAAATTACAACTGCCCAAATATTAACCATTATCTGTCAGTATAGATTAATAGCACCCAAACTTCATTGCCTAAAAGGCTACGCTTGCCTAATAAACCAGCAACGGTTTTTATGTGAGGACTCACTTTAATCTTTCTGCATTCCTGGGCAGTTTAGACTGCCTTGCTTCAAATGTCAAATCTAATCAGTGTGCCACCTTCTGTTAAAAGTATGCTTTTTAAATAAAACTTTGATAGACGTTTGTCTTACATAAAACTTACCCTTCCATGCAAAGATCAAAAGCAGAACACTGAAGGGAGGATTTGTCTAAAATCAAAGAAATACCTTTTCTCTAGCTATCTGCTAAGTGTCTTATCCTCAGAGTTCATTTCACTTTCATTACACATCACCCTGTGCAGCCACTGCTGCCACCAAATAAGAGAATTAGGAATTTAGCTCTGGAGCTGCTCACCAAAGCATGGTAATGGAGCACCCGAGGGCATGTATGTGCCCCTGCACACTGGTCTGGAGATGTTTACTTTTGCATTAGCCAGTGACTGACGTATTTATGTATTTGTGATTCATGATTATCAATGATTATTAATTCCTGTCCAAAGTGATGAGCTCTTTTCCAAGAGTCAATATGTTTAATTAAAGCAGAGGTGGAGTTCAGCAATGGTTCAGGCAGCACCACAAAGTCAGAGCTCCCAGCAGAGCATGCAGATGTAGTTTCCTGTTTTCTGGACACTGGTGAAGCTGTGGGTGCTGGTTTTCCTCACAGGCTCACACTGGTGCCTGCAAGCCCTTGGTGGGCAGTGGGCACCTGGGGCTCCCTGAAAAGCAGCTTTTTGGAACGGGACAGTGGAGGTCCCCACTGGCTGCACTGTGGAGCAACGTGCTGCCTCCCATGTAGTCTCTGCATGCAGAAACTGGTTTCCCTTCAGATTAAACTGCCCAAGAAGTGTGCACCTGAGCCACTGCAGCTGCAAAGGGGCAGCAGGTCCCTAGGGGCTGTATCTAACCCAGCAGTGGGCTCAGTTTTACACAAACCAGCTGGCACTCCTGTGCACCCGTCACCTGGGAGCAGTCGGGCAGTCACCCTTGTACAGTCACAGCCTCAGCTTTGGCCAGGGCCCTGCAGCGCCAGAGGCTGCTGCGTGTTTGTTCGCTGCTCCTGGCATGCACACCCCCATGTGACCACACAGGTGTCTGCTCCCTCTGACCGCAGGACTGAGTGTTCACAAACCAAGGAGTAGCACATGGCTGTTCACAAATGGCTCTTCTGCTTCAGTGCTTATTGCTGGTGACTGCTAAAAGGGAAAAAGAAACCCTTTTGGGCTTGGGGCCCTTCTTCTGTAAGAAACTCCCTGCACAGCTGCATCAGAGGGCTGATGGGGCATTCTTTTTGTTTTCATTTTATTTATTTCTCTGCTACAATTTACCATGTTTTCAGAGATGGGAAGTTACAGATGAGCCTTTGGATCTGAGTTTTCAGTGGCTTAATCGAATTCATTTGAGAAAACACTGATTTCCCAGCCCTAGGAACCTGCTGTCCAGAGGCAGTGGCATCGCTAACCACAGGCTGAGCCCCCTGGGAACAGAGCACAGCCCTGCCACTGCTCCCAAACTGCAACCGCCCTCAAAAGGGAAGGGAAGGGAAGGGAAGGGAAGGGAAGGGAAGGGAAGGGAAGGGAAGGGAAGGGAAGGGAAGGGAAGGGAAAAGTCATGCTTGTTGTGCCTGACCCTCAGCAGGA
>NW_010184056.1:25151-35254 GCF_000695765.1 Mesitornis unicolor
AATTACAGCAAATGTGCTGAGACACAGAGGTCAGCAGAGAAGCAGCCAGAAGGAACCCAGTGCCTGATAATTTGCAGCCTCTGCTATCACCACCTCTCACACTTGAATGCTCATTTAGTCTCAATTAACCCAAATCTGAGTGGATGTGACTCCAGCAGGAGGGCGGACGAGGCCATGGGGTGGTCCAGGACAGGGTGCATTAGAGCTAGGGTAGGAGAGGTCCAGAGGTGTCTAAGACAGAGATTTATTGCACAAGAGTCTGAGAGTTCATGGGAATTGCAAGATGACAACAAAGTAGCTGCAGGAAAGCAAGTGCCTGCTGTGTTACAGCTCAAAGGGGCTAAATCCTGTGAGGTTCATCTATTTATTCTGAGACAAAAATATGTCATGTGAAATTTTCTGAATGCTTCCTCCCATATTTCATTTTGCAAGATAACAGATCAAGTACATTTCCAAGTATTACTTACTTAGTTATTTCTTACACACAGAGATTATCTGTAGTGTTTGACCAGGAACATGGGACACTGTCTGTCTCGTGTGTAACCTGGGGCTGGACTGCCCTTAGCAGCAGGAGGGAATTCCCGCTTGTGCCCTATTTTGACAAGATGAAAACATAGCACATGATAATGCCATTTTGTCTCTAATCTTTCCAGCAGTCCAAAAGCCTTATGAGACATTACCTAAAAATTAGAGAAAGTGAGAGGTCAGTAGCCCTTAGGGGTGCAAATTCCCACGTGCTGCACATGTGAATCACAGCGGCAGTGCTAATGGATAATAATGGTGTTTCCACATTTTCCACTGTTACATTTCTGTGATTGTGCAGCCTTTCCCCACCACTCACATTTCTGCGTTTGCACAACACCAGTTCCACTCCCTCTTTATTTGTACATATATGTAGATACAGACCTACACACACACACATATATATATGTTTGTGTATGCATGTACATTTTTCCACTGTATGCTAAGCTACAGGAAGCCCAATATGGCATACATATGGAAACATATCCCCTAGCTGATAGATTTTGCACAACAGTGAGTGTGATTATGTGAATGAGGGCAAGGAAATAGCTTGTAAACATAAGGATGTATATGTGTATCTCCCATTTGTCACTGTGCAGAAGGGCAGAAGTGGATGTCAGCCGTTCATAACAGCATCATCAATGAGCAAAGCTCTGGTCCTGACACGCAGAGGAAGTGCACACACTGTGAGACCGTGCAAACACTGACACTTTAATCAAGTTAAGCTTCAATCATTTCACTCAGTATTATTTCATTAGAAGAGCCGTGCTGCAAAAAAATAATTTTCCGTAATTAACATTTTGCTCAAATAATTATTTCTCTCAGAGGAGATCTGAACATTATTAAATCATTTGAAAGAAAGACAACATCTCAATATGGATATTGCATTAATTCAATGCAACCTATAAGCTTCCATTTCAATAATAGTTGCCATTGGTATTGATATTTGCAGAACTTCTCAAATCAATAATATTTTCCAGAGATTTTTGCCTTAAGACAGAGGCCATATGAAGAGAAATGTCATGTCTCAGATTCCTGGAAAGTCTTGCAAGCATAAAATGAGACATGAAAGAGGGAGAGAAGCAGCAGTGCTATTTTTGCCTGGAGGAACAGAAATCTGTTGATTTTATTAGCTGTGCAGATACTGTAAAATTCAGGCTCTCTGTTTGAGTTAGCCTAGCCCATTTGACAGCTGGAGACTGCTCTGGATCCTGCAGCCCCCTTTTCTGATGGAACATCTCTTTCATCTTCATCAGACCTCATTCAGAAGAGCATCCAGCCAGCCAGCCAGCCAGCCAGCCACCCACCCATCCACTCATCCATCCACTCATCCATCCACCCATCCATCCACACATCCATCCTCTCATCCATTCACCCACCCACTCATCCATCCATCACCTCTTCTTTATGTGCCGACCCCACCGCTGCCGCAGAAGTGAGCTTTGCAGCCATTTCTCTCCATGGAGCAGCCCCCAACACTTCATCTCCCTGCAGTGGGAAGGCAAACCTCTGCGGGTGGAAGCTCCCCAGGTCTCAGCCTGGGCTGTGCTGATGTGGGAAGGAGGAGTGTTCTGCTGTCCCCCAGCAGTGAGGATCTCCATGCTCTGACACCTCTTTACTGAATCGCTTGTGTACTGACACTGAACATGTCTCAGTGGCCTGGTTTCGCTGGGACAGAATCACAGAATACATTTTCTATTCAGGAAAGCTGCATTTCTGCCAAGACTACATTACTCAGTTTCATGGGAACAAAGTTGATCGGACACTTTGTTTTAATTTTGGCCAGCACTGGTACGCAGTGATCAAGGTCTTCAGCAGTTTTGAGTTAAACAGGTGTAGAAACTGAGGGAAGTAGAAACCCACGGCAGTTGACCCCAACCTGCCCTAGGCTAGACAACTAAAATTATTCCGTACCATAAATTTCATGCTCACTATAAACTGGGGAGTTTGGTGGGGATGGCCCTCTTTCCTCAATGGCTGTTGTACCAGGAGGGTCTCACCCATCGTTCTGCTCCTGAGGCCTGCTCCTCCCACTCATTGTGACCACCACAGCTTGCGGCCACTATATCAGCTGAGTACTCTCTCTACTTTATATTATGTTCCTATTCCTATTCCTATTCCTATTCCTATTCCTATTCCTATTCCTATTCCTATATTAAATCTGTTTCTATTTCAACCTGCATGTCTCTTTTCCTTTCCTGATTCCCCTCCTCAGGTAGAGGGGAGTGATCAGGTGTCAGAACAACTGCCCAAACCACAACACTCAGGAAGGGCTGGGCTGGGGGGATTGTGTCCCCCAGCACTTGGCAGCATGGACCCCAGCTCAGCAGGGGCTGCCAGCCTCTCAGCCAGGGGAGGACAGAGCTCATCTCTGCTGGCTGCACATGTGTGTGGCTGTTGTTTAGACACAAACACGCACACGTAAAATGTCATTTTAAGAAAGCAGAGTCTCTGAGCGATTCCCGGCATCTCCCATGCTGCTCCCTGCGCCCCATCCTGCTGAGCTCACCCCCCTGCTGCCTCCAGGAGCCCCTCAAGAGGAAGCCATACCTTCGGTAACCCATGCAGACATTTAAAGAGAGCAATTAATATTCACATAAAGTACCTCTGAAATCACTCCGCTCCGTAATTATACTCTAATTCATTAGCAGGAATATTAGAACTATAATTAAGTTCCAAGACTTGTGTGAGCTACAGTCAAAACCAGAATTTGTTATGAAGGTTGTACTGGAGACACCAGCATCAAGGAGGTAAAATTATACCCACAGTAGTGTGAATATATTGCTTAACAGCTTTGAAATAACATTTTTAGTTTGGTTTCTTTTGTAACATCCTAGTGCAAAATTAATTTTAATATCTCGTCTCTACAGTTCTCTTTCTGTTTTTGGATCAGGATTCCTAACAAAAAAATTGCCCGAAAAGCTGTTACGCTAACATAAAATTACTCTATGTTTATACCTTAACGAAGTCTGGTCATCATCCTACAAGATACAAATCCATAATTTCAAAGTAGATAACTAGATAGAAATTCTCTTTTAAACACTAAGTAGTCCTTGACTAGTTGTTCCAGCAGCTATGAAGGAGCTTCCTCTGGTGGGAGTTACTCAATGTAGGTTGGATGCTTCCAGGACTGTCTCTATGTGACACCTGAGAGTCTGGGGCTTCATCCAGGACTGACGTGAGAGGGGTTGGTCCTGCTCAGGAGGTCCTGCCGTTCCTGACATCCCCAGGCTCGGGGCACCCAAACCCCAGCCCTCCAGAAACAGGGCTCTGTCGCTTGCTTGTTTCCTCCCAAACAACCCTCAATGCTCTGCTGGAGCTGGAGTCCAGCCCTGCACTCAGCAAACACCAACATTTCTGAGGAAGGATGGGTGACATGGGCTGAGTTTCCATCCAAATGCTTCTTAAAGTACTTGGAAAGGCTCTAAAAAGAGATGAGATGAGACTCCAGTTACAGGAACAGTTTTCACCCTCGCAGCAACAAACCGTGCGTATGACATCTGTTACACAGCAGTGAAATCCTGCCTTTTATTTTGAAGAAGAAACATAGAGAAGTCTCAGAGAGGAGGTTCAAGGACTATTAGAAGTTAATTGTTTTCTGTTCTTGTCTGATAATGGCAAATGGGAAAAAAATTATATTTGACATAAAATCTCAGATAAGAAAAGCTTCCATTACTGTGCACATACCCATAATTTTCCTTGAGAACAATCTGGAATTTGTATACTTTTCTTTACTTGAGTCATGACTGCTTCAAATATGGATGATTTATATGTTTCTCTGTCTGTCCTTCTGACATATTTGTTTTATGTGTGGGAATAAAAATCAGGTTCGCCATGGAATCTGAGAGAATAAGAATTGTATGGTGCCCTGCGGAGATAACCCATTATCCTCATCAACGGTTATCTAAATGGAGAGCGGTAAATCTTAATCTGTTTTCAGGGAGCCACACACTGCACATTTTTTAGAGCAGTTGCGAGATTTATCTGATTCAGTGACACCATTATTAACGGGAGTAGGAAATAGCAGCAAATGTGTCGCTCGGTTGGTCCATATGATGGTATCTCACAGCTGTTGTCAGATGGCACAAGGAGGCATGTTCCCCAGAGGTGTTTTTTCAGCAAGTAACAAAATCAAATTAAAAAGGAGAGCTCATCATTACACTCTCTGAACTGGAGAACAGCATGGCAGAGCTGTAGCGGTGCAGTGACCGCAGCTCTGCACCTTCTGCTCCATTTGCTGCAGGAGCATCAGGCGTGATGCAGCTGCCATTCCTGGTCCCTGAAAATGTCCCTTTCCCACCACTGTCTCCCCTACCTGTCTGGAGGGAGGCAGTCAATACTTTGTGCCTGGACCAAGTGAGAGGTTTTCTTCCATTTTATTTTTTATGGCTCATATATCTAGCATTTGTTCTGAAAGTCTCTGCTTATACACACATAGTATACTTGATATATAAACCCATATAAATACCACTGGCATATAATGAGGCACTGAAATTAATACAGACCGTGTGGTTAGTGCTGCTGGATCATATTTAATCAAAATTCCAATTTTACTGGTGATAAGGAAGAAATCTTTATTGATGGTGATATAAAATATGAAAAACTGCCTCTCATAAGAAAGCATTAAAAACTAATTCACAGAAAAATCTAGCTTAGGAAATGTACTGAAACAGGAAAGGTAGGGGGTGGGGTGGGGACAGAGAGATGGAGAGAGAAAGGGTTAGAGCGCCAGAAGTGGAAACATGCTTGGATCTACAATGTACTGGAGAAAAAATATTCTCTGCTACCTCTGTAAAGCAATGTTGTACAGTATTTGCTCCTAGAGAAGGCCTTTAGTGTGGAACAGAGCTGAATGAGCAAGTCACAATGTTGTGGGAATTCATCCCTGTATCATGCTGATTGCAGCCCAGCACTGGCTTTGGCCAGGCTCTGCAGGGGCAGCGCCGGGAGCATTGCTTCTCCATGCCACGCAGAGCAGGGGCTGCATCCCAAAGCTTCAGGACGGTGTGAAACCTCATGAGGTTTATTGTGTTGCACTGTTGCCACCCACTGAGAAGATTCACGACAGCTCGGCCCAGCACTTCCCAACCTGGCTGCTGTTGGTGTTACCTGCAAGGTTGCACCTGGACAGCGGTGTTTCGCAGGAAAGCAAAGGAGCTGGGTATACTCTGGCGTAACTAAATTACCTCCATGCCACTGCAACACCAACCGGTGGCTGGGAGATGGTTCTGGGGCTGGGGAAACCTCAGGCATATGCCTTGGATGGAGAATCATCATCTGAAATGACCTACCACACTGGAAGTGGTGGTGTGCAGTAGCATAATAAACTGTAATGCTCTGAGTAGGCAGACAGGTGCCAATTTTCTACCTCAAGGCAGGTAACAACATCACTCTGAAACTGCATTTGCACCCATTTTCACTATCTGTTCCCTACTGAGTACTGAAGGTTTATGTCTTCATGGTCACAGGTCAGCAGTGGCACTCAGCTGGGACTAAAGGTAATGAAAAAGGGGAATGGCAAGGACAGGTCAGTGTGGAGTGTGCAGCACACACTGGGCTGAGATGGTGATGAGAAGGCACTGTTGTGCCCGTCTTTGCAAGAGGATGCAACATTAATTTCGCACATTTATGTGATTCCTTTCTTTCTCTTGAATACCAGGCAGAGAGTCAGCAGCTGGGGTGGAGGACGATGTATGGAGCAGCAGGACACCTCAGGTCGCAGCCCAGGCAGGGCTGGCGGGCAAGCGGAGCCATTGGCCTCCCAGTGTCTGCTTACCAAAAGGCACTCAGGGTAGCATGCGTTTTGGTTACTGTGTATCAGCTGGGAACAGATCGTGAGATAAGCAAGCTGTGAGTTAAAACCTTTAATGCAGTGGCATTAGTATGGGAGTTCTGGTATTTTTGCAAAGCAGGCATGAAAACTCTAGGTTGTTTCTGACTATACAGAAATGCACAGAAGGGTAACACAATTGCAATTAAAAAATTGCTAAAAAGTGCATTACACCATAGCCATAACATCATAGCCATAAATATGATCTATTACCTCACAGTCAGCCATTTTAACCATCAATGCACTCTATTTTCCAAACCTTTTTAGTTCTTTCCTGAATACTGAACTTTTATTACTAGTATGACTTTTTAAACCAATGTACAACACAGATCTCTAATTTCCCTTGTATTTTCTAAACAATTGAAAGGGTAATCATCAAATTATCAACTTGTGAGACTCAAGCAGATAATATTTGGAAATCAAATCAACGGACAGTAACTAGGTGCTTGTGTGCTTCCGAAGCCACGTGCCAATGCGCCCCTCGTGTGGCCCTGTGGGTGCGAGAGCTGGGGTGCAGAGTGGAACAACGCTGTGCTGCTGGGCCAGCACTCGGCAGAGTGCGGGGTCACACACTGAAAGGAGGTGTCTGTTTTGCATGATGACACAGATACAGCTGGTAGAAAAGTTCTGGGATAGAATTTAGTTTGTTATGTTTTTCCCAGGATATTAGCTTCATAGAAAAGTTTGTCTATGTATTTTCCTCCCTGTACTCTACATTAAGCAAATAAGATGGAAATATAAATTGGATATGGAATGATTAATAATAACCTCATGCTTTAGGCTACAGTGATTAAAACATGAAAGATAAATGATGAAAATAATAAGCTAACTAACCATCTACTAACTAAATAATGGATGACCACATTTTCCAGCTGAATGTGCCTGAGAGAGGCACACAAGGACTAGCGAACACAGCTGACTGTAGAAGTGCATGATCTTGAAGTACGGTAACTTTGATTTTGTCTTGGCAACTTTGATTTGTGCCTTGGTAGTTTTGAATCATTGTCCAAATGATTGTGCAGTAAGAGTGACCCTTACTATTGAACTTTGTTAAGTTGTACTTTTACAGCATTGTGTATTATTAAAACCACTTCTCCTCATACCTTTGGTGCTAATTCTTTAAGACATCTAAATCACCCATTTGCAACAAATTGGCATAGTCGTCAGGATCCTAACCCAAGGTTGGGGACAGGAGGCCGGGGAGGAGGGGCAGAGCTGGGCCCAGACCTAGCAGTGGAAGCACGAGGCCCAGGAGGACGCTTTGCCAATGTCCTCATCTGCTCAGGCTCCAGCCACGGACAAATCCTCCCTTCATGGAAGGTGGTTGGGTGCTAAGGCAATAAACTTGGTGATGCATGATAAAGAAATGAGCTTCTACTTCCAAGTAGAAACATTAACAGGTGTGTGAGTGCAGCCAGCACTGCCAGCTCTGCCTCTTCTACTGTTCTGTCACAGAGTCCTGTGAGAGCAAAAAGCCTCTGAAATTAGATTAATTTCATGGAAAATGTGCAAAACATCATCAGTGATTCCCAGGCTTGCAGGATTCATTTGAAATGAGTAAGAAAGTTTTTTTCCTGTTCTCTTTTTTTTCCCAGAGGACAAATGTCAATGTCGGTTAGAGTCATCATAAATACCAGTATTAATCGCAGATGCTTGTATGCCAAGAGCAGATGAATAAAAATGGATTTGCTGAGTGCTGGAAGCAGAAATAACAGATGTGTAAATCGCTTTTGAAATTTTCATTCTACTTTAAACCAGAAATATTTACTTTGATACTTTCTGCATTGGCTGGATCATATTTGGCTCAGAGCAGTGTGTCTGTGCTAGAGGCAGGGATCTCCTCGGCCGCACCCAGCCCCACAGCTCTGTTTGATGCAGTCAGACACTTAGAGGAACAAAGCAAATTCTTGGTAAGATGAAACAGGGCTGCTTATGAAAAATTAAAGACTGGACTCTGAAGAGCTTCTCAAATTGCACTTATCCTCAAGTTACATTCAAAAAAGGGGCTGTATTCCTGCCACAACATTAAGAGGAAGCAAGTGCGGAGAACATTTTTTAGAGAGAGCACCATGGGATAATTTATTTACATATTTTATATTCTGAGACCTGTCAAAAAATGAAAATACTTTTAAAATAAGTCAGGAACTTCACTGAGAAGCTTTCAAGCTGCCAGCCTTCATAATATTGCTGTATTTCTCTGAGCAGCTGCAGGCACTGGAGGGCACTGCAAGCATGCAAGGCTCATTCCTACTTTGGCATCATCAGCAGACAGAAGCATTTTAAATTGTAAATGGCAGTTGCCAGCGATAAAGGAAGAGGTCAGGAATAATGACGATTTGCACAATAATGCAAAACACATACTATTTAGTTGCATGGTCGTGAAAGCATTGGCAGTAAAATAGATTAGACAATGAAGCAATGTACATGTGTGGACTGAACTCTTCAACATTATTAAATTAGTGTTCAGGAAGTAAATGAAAAATTTTGTCCTATTCCTACTACATGAAAAAGTATTTGTATAGTGATTTCAAATTCCAGCAAGTACTCCAGAATTCCCTTTTGAATTAGTCCCAAAGCTATGACAGTAAAACTTCACTGATATCACGTTGGCCTTCACTCAGAAGCTGTTCAAACATAAAAAGAAACCTCCTAGTAAAAGCCAAAACCAGGGTGTCTCTTTCACTTTCAGAAGACACTTAGCACCACTTGACACTAACTACTGCAAAATCAAGAAATTCAGAGAAAAAAACCAGATATTTCAATTTTGTGCTGACAGTAACATAAAAGAGAATTTCCTGGAAATTTTTGCTGATGGTAACAGGGCCAAACCCACCCCAGCTGTGTTTCCCTGTTGGTGAATTCCTTTCTTCAGCAATTAACTCTGTATTCTTGGTTTCTTACCTGGCAGAGTGGGACCACAACTGAGTGCCAGCAACGCTTTTGTAAGTAATGTGTTCAACAGTTGATAGGTGGAGTTGATTACAGATGTATTTGTTATTCCTCTTTCTTTTAAAACACTGATTCTTGTCTTGTTGTTGAAATAACCAAGCGCAGTTACGTGTCTCGGTGCCTAAGCTCTCTGGATGAAGCTCTTGCTGCCCTGGCGCCCTGCAGTGATGCAGATTTGTTGGGATAAAACTGCTGATAAATGCTGAAACCCATTGCATCCATTTTAGAAGAATGTTGTGACAACTGCTACATATTGAAATTAATAACTCATTTGCTGTTAAGAATTCTGTCCAAAGCTATTGCTTGCAAGGTAGGCAGGGTATAAAGATCAATGACGAGCAAACTGGCACCAGCTCCGGGTTGAAGATGTTTGCACAACAGTGTTAGACCTCTTCTTACCTGCAAGCCTAGGCTGGACATCTCCATAGAGTTGACTTTTTTCTGCCTTTACTCTGGTTGAGCATTCAGTAGTCATCTTTTCTTCCACACCCGCATGGGGGAGCAAAGATAACCAGAAATGAGGATGAAATACACACAAGCAGTTCTATATTTCAGGAAAGAAAATACGATTCTGAAATCTGGCAAAGGGTTTTGATAGAGTGTGAAATGTGGTCTGTACCTTGTCAGTTCATTTTCTTTGCATTATTATCTATAAAACACTATCCACGTGTTCTCTGCAGAATTCCACCATCAGAGGACATGCATAATGCAAGATCCCACAGAGATGTGTCTCTGTTCGCTTTTGCATTTTGTCATTAAGACCAAAGAGGAGGATTACAGAATCACAGAATCACAGAACGTT
>NW_010184057.1:0-5536 GCF_000695765.1 Mesitornis unicolor
ACAAATTGAGGCCATTTCCTCTCATCCTATCCCTTCTTACTTGGGAGAAGAGAACACTCACCTCCTTTCAGGTAGTTGTAGAGAGTAATAGAGTCTCCCCTCAGCTTCCTTTTGTCCAGGGTAAACAAGCCCAGTTCCCTCAGCTGCTCCTCATAACATTTGTGTTCTAGATGCTTCATCAGCTTTATTGCCCTTTGGACGTGCTTCAGCACCTCAATATCTTTCTTATATTAAGGGGAGCAAAATTGAACACATTATCTGAGGTATGATCACACCTGTGTCCAGTACAGGAGGGCAAACACTTCCCTATGTAAACAGCACTTACATAGTCTCAAGGCCTTTTCTGCTTCTCCAACCACTGCGGCAGTGAGTAAGCTTGGGGTACACAAGAAGCTGAGAGGGAACACAGCTGGTACCCCAGCCTACTCTGTGAGGACCAGCTGAGAGAGTTGGGTCTATTGAGTTTGGAGAAGAGAAGGCTTCAGAGAGATATTATTGCATTCTTCTAGCTCCTGAAGGGGTCCTACAGGAAAGCTGAAGAAGAAGGACTTTTTACAAGGGCAGGTAGGGGGAATGACCTCAAACTAAGAGAGGGTATGTTTAAACTAGATATGAGGAAGAAACTGTTTACTGTAAGACACTGGAACAGATTGCCCAGGGAAGCTGTGGATGCCCCCTCTCTAAAAGTGTTCAAAGCCAGATTGGATGTGGCTTTGAGCAACCTGACCTAGTGGGAGGTTTCCCTGCCCATGGCAGGGGGATTGGACCAGATGATCTTTAAGGTCCCTTCTAACCCAAATCATTCTGATTCATGATTCTATGATTCTATTATTCTAACTGACCAAAGGGTTATTCTATGCCATATGATGTCATTCTCATCTTATAAAGCTGTGAAGAGAAGGAGAAAGTGGGGGGCATTTGGAGTTACGATGTTCTGTCATCCCAAGTAACCATTATGCTTGACTGAGCCCTTCTTTCCTGGAGATAGCTGAACATCTGCCTGCCTGGGAAATAGAGAATGAATTCCTTGTTTTGCTTTGTTTTCGTGCATGGCTTTTGCTTTAATTATTAAACCAACTTTATCTCAACCCAACAGATTCCTTACCTTTACTTTTCAGAGTGTCTCTTCCATTCCACAAGGGAAGAGTGAATGAAAGGCTGTGTAGTGCTTAGCTGCCAGCTGGGATTAAATAATGACAAATATTTAATGTTATTTATAATATGTAATCTATAATAAGTAATAAATGATAGAATATGATATGATTACATATATGTATATATAAGCAACACAGAATGAAATATATTAAAGAAACATGGATAAAACTGCCTGACATGCAACTGAAAGGTGACTAGGAAGTAAATTTCCATGTGGGAAGTCTATCTCTCTTTTTGGCCTATTGCAGCTTTTCTGTTCTCTTTGTCTGAAGCTTCCGGTATTTGCTGTTTTCAGACTAAGAACTGCAGACAAGGAAGACCTGAAAGCCATCATTATGGTTCTTGTGTTCCTGTAACAAATCAATGCAAGAATTTCTAATTTTCTTCAAGTAAATTGTAACCTAATGGGAACAAAACTCACAATCAGTGAAGGAGCAAGTGGTTCCATGCTACTTTCTCATTTAATGAGGACACAGATGTTCACTTTCTATCCAGTTTC
Organism: Mesitornis unicolor; assembly: GCF_000695765.1. Lineage (NCBI taxonomy): Eukaryota > Metazoa > Chordata > Aves > Mesitornithiformes > Mesitornithidae > Mesitornis > Mesitornis unicolor. The sequence goes on from NW_010184057.1 coordinate 1,655, forward strand.
CTTATCTTTATTGCTGCTTGTCCTGTTGCCTGTTTGCCTCTTGCAGAAAGCAAAATAAATTACAAGCAAGTGTGTTGGATAGTTGCAAGGTAAATTGATTTCTGTGTACAAAATGTACTTTTTGTGGTTTGTTGATAAAAATTTTTACGTTATACTAGTTAGAACTGTTAAACACATCATCAGGACATGGAAAATTTATTCCTTTAACTACTGGGGTTTCCCCCCCCCCCTTTTATCACTTTATTTTAGAGTTTCTAGCTATTGAAAATAGTGCACTTCAGGTAAGCAGCAAATAGAATCCTTAGCCATTATGAAAATTATACTACCATACAGTGCAAACATTTCTATATTAGTTTTTGCATGCTTGGATATCTGGTTATCTTACAATCAAGCGGAAGAACAGAACATACAATTAGTACTAAGGCTGGGAGAGAACAGCAATAGTATAAAACTAGTCTTTTAAGTACTGCTTCATAACTGCTGAATAAAAAACCAAATTAACTCCTAAATTTAGAATTTAAAAAGTCCCAACATGTGGAGCGTATTCAAATCTGCAAACACATATACACAAAGGTGGAGTAGAAATTGGGAATGGTGTGTCAGCATATGGCATGGAAAGCTTCCAGGAAAGAATAGTTAAAGTTTAGTGAAAAGTAGAAGAGAGTGGGAGAGAGAGGAAGGGAGGGGGGGAGAGAGAGAGAGAGAAAGGGCACGAGAGAGAGAGAGAGAGACCAATTCCACATCAGAGACTACTTGTAGGAATAAATAATGCTCAAGAGACTAAACATAAATAATAATTCATTTGGGGATGAGCCACTGAGCATTTGAAAAAAAAAAGGCTCCCATGCTTATTTATCAATTTAAACTACAATAGTACCATACAGACTGAAAAAAATGTTGGGTTCTAATGTACAGAACATTTACATGCATATTTTTAATTTTGCAGCTCAAGGAATCAAAGTAGCTGAAACACAGAAGAAAAGAACTTCAAAAATTTCCTGCATTAAAAAATGCAGAGTTAAACATCTTGAAAAGGTTATAGAAATTTTTAAAGTTTTATTCAGAATAACCACAAGGAACTCTTTTCACTGTTCAAAATTAATTCTGTCAAAGCCTTGACGCAAATCTAGGTCTTTCAACCTTTCCTTCCTTCCTTCCTTCCTTCCTTCCTTCCTTCCTTCCTTCCTTCCTGCCTGCCTGCTTTCCTGCCTTCCCTCCTTCCTGCCTTCCTCTCTCTTTCTCTCTTTTCCACTTTTTTCCTAATTCTTTTCTTTCTTTCCTTTTCTCTTTTTCTTTCTCTTGTTCTCTCTCCATCACCTTTTTTCTCTCTCAATTCTGCTACTTCTTTGTTTTTTTCTTTCTTTCTCATTCATTCTTTAATAAGATGGGGAAAAGCTCACTCTAGATTTGGTAATTTCTATATTGACTGTCAGGTGGACAGAAGGAAGGACTTCAGTACTGAACTTTCCTTCTGGCAATAACTACCCACAGTGCATTGTTCTAACCATTTTTAAAATGTTAGAGGTTTCATCTTTGCCCTCGGGATGACTGTTAAACAAGGCAGAACAGGCAGAACCTGTCATAAATGTTTCTCTGGTATTCAGCCAAACTTTTTTCAATTATTTCATTACTTGAACTGAACCCTAGTAATACTCCTCTAACCTTAGTGATTGTCTCATTCAAAGTTCCATTCTCTGGCATGTTCTTCTGTCAGGGACACTCAGCTCAAATATACTTCTTCAAACCTCTGCCCTCAAATCTGTTCCTTTAACTCAAAGTTCCAAAGCCAATGAATTCAACAGAACACTTTCCGTCATCTGAATTTTGAAAAAATTGATGCTGATAAAGAAAATAGTGGTGCCTATAACAAGAGGAATAAGCAGCAAACAAGTAAAAGAAGGTAAAATATATTAGAGAAGGAAGGACAAAAAAAGTAGTGAGGTAACAAGTACTTCATTCCAACTTTTTAACATCTACTAGAGACATGCAGGATTTGTTTCATATCTACTGATCAGTCACTAATGCTTTGTCAAATCTTATTTTAAATTACTCAACAGAACTTTAAAACTTTCCCTTGATCAATTTAATCCCATTATTTTTAATTGTACTCTCTTGAAGCACCCTAAAGTATTTTTGTCCTTTTTTTTCTGCACTTTTCAGATGTCTTTGGTAATGTATCTTCTTCTCCTGTTTCCTGCTCCTTGTTTACTCAGGCTAAACAAATTCCACTCTTTACATCTGATAATGTCTGAATGTGAAAGAGGGGGATGGTGACTTTGGAATTGTTTCATTCAGACAACAAGGTTAAAAATATATTTCTGGCTGAGTATCCTGTTTTATTAACAGTGTTTAATTGATCATGGTGGAAAGGCTGTTATAGTCAAGTGGAGGAGGGTGTTATCTTCCGAAGCATTTTCCAGCAAATTTACTTAATTGTTTCTGTTTACTGCATACCCATTAGTGCTCTATCATGCATTAAAAGCAATGGGCAAGATTAATAACAGCCTGCTCACCCCCAAAATATCAGAGCCACTTTATGTATTGATGGCAAGTGACTCATTAAGTTTAAATGGGTATAAGCTACAATTTTCATCACATTCCTGTCTTTCTTTTATTTTTTTTTTCTTTACTTAAAACTCGACATAACTCTAATGATTTAATACTTCATAGAAATATGGAAGATCAGAAGATTTGCCAACTACAATCATAAGGAAGGATAAATATTTGGTAAAATTAATGCATAACACAACAACAGTTAATTAACATCTTTAACAAGTTTGCTACATTTCTTATTTACAGATTTACAAGGCACTTTTTGAAAGGGAGTAAGCAGTGTCTAATGGAGGCAGTAGGAAGAACAGTTCTCTCTGTGCTGCTTTGGAGACCTCGCAGAGTACAGAAAATTGCTTCTGCTCTGGAAAATGTACCTGCTTCTTTAGGCTTACGGTAAATTGGTTCCTACAAATCTATGAGGGAAATAAAGGACTTAGGCTCGAAGAGGTCTGTAACAATCTGTACATTGAATAGCTTACACATATTATAACAACAAGCAAATTTCCCATATCTGCACAACTATTCTTCTTCTTTAATGGAGAAATTGAAGTATGGCAAGGCCAGTTTATGCTCCCATCTCACTGTTTCTCCCTGGTCATACAACCATAAACAACAGAACTGCATTGTTAAAAACAGTATATGTTTGGGCTTTTGGTTTCGGTTTTGTTTGTTGTTGGGGTTTTTTGTTAATTTTTAACCATGTAGAAAATAAGATAACTGTGTCTCCCTCTAGCTGGAACTGATCTCAGGCTACATTGTCTGATTCTGTGTGAAATTCCCAGGCATTTCTCAGGAAACACAGAATCATAGAATCATCATAGAATCATTATGGTTGGAAAAGACCTTTAAATCAAGTTCAACCATTATCTAATTCTACCATGCCTACTTCTAAACCATGCCCCTGAGCATCATATCTAGGCAGCTTTTAGATACATCCAAGGCTGGTGATTCAGGCATTTCCTTGAGCAGCCCGTTCCAGGATAACCCCTTCAGTGTAGAGTTGTAGAGTACAACATCTTTATGTAGTTGTAGACAGTGATAATGTCTCCCCTCAGTCTCCTCTGGAATAAACAATCCAAGTCCCTCAGCTGCTCCTCATAAGATTTATTCTTAAGACCCTTCACCAGATTTGTTGCTTTGCTTTGGATCCTCTCCAGCACCTCAATGTCCTCCTTATAATGCAATGCCCAATATTGGGCAGTACTCAAGGTCTGGCCTACCAGTGCTGAATACAGTGTGATAATCAATGGTCTAGTCCTACTGGCTATACTACTCCTGATGCAGGTCAGGATGCTGTTGGCCTTCTTGACCACCTGGGAACACTGCTGG
>NW_010184057.1:5567-11814 GCF_000695765.1 Mesitornis unicolor
TAGGTTCCCTTCCGCCCCGCCCCCCCCCAGCCGCTCTCCCCCAAGCCTATAGCATTGCATGAGGTTCCTGTGACTCAAGTGTAGGACTTGACATTTGGCCTTGTTGAAGCTCATGCAATTGCCCTCAGCACATCAATGCAGCCTATCCACGTCTCTCTGAAGAGCCTTTCTATGCTCAAGCAGATCAACACTCCCACCTAACTAGGCATAATCTGCAAATTTACTGAGGGTGCACTCAATCCCCTCATCCACATCATTGATAAAAAGATTAAACAAGAATGGCCCCAAAACGGAACCCTGGGGAACACTATGTGTGACTAGTCACCAGCTGGACTTAACTCGATCCATCACCAGTCTCTGGCCCTAGACACCCAGCCAGTGTTTGATCCAGCAGAGTGCACATTCATCCAAGTTTTGAGGCAGCTAGTTTGTTCATAAGAATGCTGTGGAAAACAGTATTGAAGGCTTTACTAAAGTCCTGGTAAACAACATCCACAGCCTTTCTCTCATCTATCAAGTGGGTCACCTTGTCATCGAACGAGGTCAGGTTTGTTAAGCAGGACCTGCCCTTCATGAACCCATGTTGGCTGGTCTTGTTCATCTGCTTGTCCCATAAATGGTGTGTAATGGCACTCAGGATGATTTCTTCCATGAATTTCCAAGGCACCGAGGTCAGACTAACAGTTCTGTAGTTTTCCAGTTCCTCCTTCTGGTCTTTCTTGTAGACGAGCATCACATTTGTTAATCTCCAGTACATTGAGATCTACTTGATTAGCCAGGACTGCTGATAAATTATGAAGAGTGGATTGGCAGAGCACATCTGCCAACTCCTTCAGCATTCTCGAGCTCATCAATCTATGCATGTCTATGTGGTGCAGCTGTTCACTAGCACTTTCTCTTGGATTATGGTGGTCAAGGATGTGAAACCTTGGTTTTGCCTGTGTCCAAATCTTTGATTCTGATTCAGACTATTACTCAGCTACTTTGAAAGGCTTGATGCAAGCAGGATTCTCTGTAGTCAAATGGAATATTCCCAAAATAAGACCTTAGAAAATGAGACCTTTTCCACACACATGAAACTAGTGACTACTTCAGCACTGCTTTTATCAGAATCACCAATATTGTTTATCTTAAAATGTTGAAGTGACATGTAGAAAACTAATAAACAAAAACCCAGAGGGATTATTTGTACCTGTGATCTGTGCAGTGTTCAAGAAAGCCCTGTTTTGTTCCTGTGTCATTGTTTAAGGGTGGAAAGAAGCCACAAGACTGTATCCTCTGTCCTACATTCATTAGTAGCTCTGCATATCTCTATTTCTGCTTATAAGGCTGCCGTTACACATGACACTTTAATTTCTATGTCTAATGCTTATTTTTTCATAGAAACTCAGCATGGTTCTTCTCACTTAAATAGGGTTAATCCTAACGCAATTTGATGTTACAGAAGAGAGTGCAGGTTCTACTAATATGACTATGCACAGAGTTATGCACAGCAACATCATTTAACAGTTTTAGTGCAAAAACACAACTGAAAATCATTCTTCATTCTTCCCACTGTTTTTCCTCCCCCCTTTTTCATAATATGTGTTTGTGTCTAATGCAAGACTGCAAAACTTGAAAGTGAAAGAAGCAGACTTCTATTCATCATCCGTTTAAGTCAGATAAGATCCTCGTTGTGTTTGTAATTTCTCTTTATCTGAAGACTCCTTATGCCTTTCACTTTTTCTTTCATTTCAATGACTTTATTTTCAGCTCTGAATTAATTCTTAGTATCTTTCTTAGTTACTGAATCTTTGGGACTGTTTACCCCTTGGAAAGCTAGCTGATTAATTTTAAGACTCATTGAGACACATTCTCAAATCATTTTTGTTATGGTCACCATTCTTCAAGTTTTATGTTTTCAACAATACTGATAACAGAATAAGTAGCAATAGTACCAAAACAATAATATCCTTTAGAGTTTAATGCAATACCCAGTGAAGCTTCTGAAATGCTTCCCAGTAATTTGAAGTGAAGTCATTTTACAGACTTGAGAATGAAAAAGATAAACCTTTTCTTATTCTTTTTACAACTGAGTGTGTGCTTAGGGTCTAATGACAGGAACTTGTCTTGCAAATATTTAATCCAAAATCTTTATTAAAGGTGTTAAATTAATTGGAGTGTTAAAATTTATGCTTAGTGATGAACATCTGTACAAGGCAACTCTATTCCTTGAATTGTTAGTTATACATTAGTGTCAGATCACAGAAAACAGTCTTTTATAGCCTGTGTCCTTCACATGTGCCCCTTTAGGTTCCTAACCATGCATTTGTATTTGCAGACTGAGTAGATATGCCACTTGATAGCATAAAAATTGCTTTTTGCAAGAAGCAGGTGCATGTGTGAACACAACTGATTGAATCGTTGATCCAGAATTTTGTTCAGTTTAAAATCATCCACTTGGTTGCAAGAAACTCTTATTTTGAACCTCTGGTAAAATATATATACACATGCTTCAATGTAGGTGTGACTTTAAAAAATGCTCAAGGGTAATAATCAAACGCATTTATCTAAAGAAACAAACAACACACTGATATTTCATTGTGCCTAGTACCGCTTGTGCTTTTGGTGGTGTCAGTGTGTTAAGTAAAAAAAAACAAACAACCAACAACAAACAAGCAAACAAAAAACACACCTCCCCCAACAACAACAACAGAAAAGAAACCAAAAATTAAGCCAGCTACTATAATGGTTGTGTGACAGCAGATCTTCTTGGATAATATATCTCCTTTTATATATTTACTGGCTTCTTTCTGGAGTTGTGGTGACCAGCTGGATAATCTCCAGAATTTTGCAACTGATGACTGCTACAGCTTCTTTTCTTGGAGTTATTGGAAAGTGTGTTCTGTAGTACACAACATTTGGCAGCTTTTTGAATATCCTGCAACATCTATTCAGCATAGCACAAGCTCTAATTTACATCCCTTATATATTCCTATCTATCTACGTTTCTGATGCAATGACTTACACTGAAATACCATTTGTCTGAAAACCATGGCTAGCATCATCTAACTTGGAGTTAAACTATTTTTTTTATGTTATCCAAAGAAATATTTCATTTGCCTTAGCACTGGACACCAGTTGTAATAGCCCGTGCCTGTACAATGACAGCTCCATGGAGTTTGCATAACAGAGGCTCACTGGGATGCATTGTTGTCAAGGATTTTAACACTCTAACTTTAAGAACAGTTGTTTCACCCCGTACTTCATCAAGTCCTTTAGGAAAATTATAAGTAATTGCACCCAGATCCTTATAGGATAAACTAATTTACTATCTAAACTACAGCTTTCCCTTAGTATGATTGCCAAATTATCCTTTAACCAATGAAACTATGTGAAAGAGGCAGATGATAGAGATTATGACCAAACTAAAAGGTTCTCTAGCCATGTTGTACTCATTATTTGTTAATGATCTGTTTTTATAAAACAACTAGTCTAAATTTTTGGAAACAATTTGTGATTTTGTTGTGTAACATTGTTGACTTCATGGTCCTAAAAACAGTGAGATAAAATTTTCCAAAATCATGAAGTTTTCATTGAAAGTATGTCCATAGATGATGTGCTTATATTATTATAGATATTTTCCTATGATTTCTTCATATACTCAGATCTTCTACACTGTTCTTCAGAAATATGGGCTAAAAACATCTTTATAAAAATGAAATTGATATTTTTATTATCAATCTATTATTACCTGAGAGTTGGTGCTTTAATAATATGTCAAGTACCATAAAAAATGTAGTGAAATAGAAAGAATTTAAGAATGAGAAGAAGAATAAAGCATAGAAGAACTTTTTGAGATGCCACCTTTAAACGTGATAATGTGATCTGTCTTCCTCACATAGTTGCTCATTACTTCCCATTGCTTCTGAACAGTCTATTCTCCATTACATTCTGAATTTGGCCTTCCAAATATTGTTACAGCTAATTTTAAAAGTCACTTTTGAACAAGAAAAAGTACTGTAAGATCTTCTTAAAACAGATTGAAAGAAACTGATTTTGATTCATATAAATTAAGCTTCCTTACTATAGTAATTTATGAATCATGGAATTACATTTATCTAGCCAATGTTAATGTTGCTCCAGATAATTGTGAAGGTTCTCTTCTGACCCAATACATAATTAAAAAATCAAAATAATAAGATCTATGTTCATTTGTTTATTCATTTTGTAAATCTATAGGCCATGTTACTGGCAAAGTCTGGAGCAGAAAGATCCAAGACATATTGATTCTTTTCTTCTTCATGACTGTTTAATTGGTTAAAGTGTGCACCATTCACACAAGCCAGCAAGCTGATGCTGGTTACATTTTAATAAATGTACTCCTCATCCGATCAATACATCCCTGGGAAAAAAGTGCTGCTCTATCATATGTTAATGGGAAGAAAATCTTTTTACTATAGTCAGTCATCATGACAAACAAGAATATGAAAAGTGTTAATGAAATGACCAGCTGTCTATAAAAGGAAAGACTCACAAAATAGTTTCCTTTCTTCCTCTAATTCAATGAAACAAAATGGAAAAGTACACTCTATCTTGTTGAACAAGAGGTAATGTTCACAGTCAGAAATAAAATGCCATAAAGAAAGTCAAAATTGGACTGAATAAATCAGAATAGACTTAAGTCACAACCAGAGACTTGAATTCACTATAGCCGTGTCGACACAGAATATATTCAAATGTCCATAATGGGGCAATTTAGGCCCAATCCCAAAGATGGATTAGAGTTCTGACTTCTATTCATGTTTCAAGCTCTCCATTGATTTAATTGATTTCAAGAAATCAATCTGAAGTTGGGAGAGTTCAAACCAGAATCTGAGAGCCTAAATGTGTTGATAGATGTTACACTTAGAATCATATTTTTCACCTTTATCATTCTTATTTCATTAATATTTCCAATAAGGGCAGTGGGACTACCTGAAGCATGATATCTTTTGCCTATGTAACTTGTTTTGAGTCTAACATATATAGATCAGATCATGAATTTCATCTCCTGGATTTCATAGCTTTTAACGAGGAGAACCTTTAGACTGTACAGTCTGATATCACAAGCTCTTGGAATTTTTCAGTTGATCCTCTGGAGCTACATTTGCCTAATCAAACCATCAATGGCTAGAAGAATAGTAGTTTTTTAGTTATGCATTTGTAGTATAAATTTTATAATCCTGATTTGATTACCAAATCATTCATGCTTGTAGGGGACCAAAACTATATACTTGACTATCTGATTTGATGTGGAAGATTAGATTTAAAAAAATATATTTAAATATCTCATAACAGATTGTGCTGGACAGTTCCTGGAAGACATTTTATTTGTTAACTAAATGAATAGGTTGCGGCCTATACAGCCTACATAAAAGCCAAAAGAAGTATAGTAAACTGAAAAAAAGTGTCAACAACAGCTGATATATTGAGCATGGAATAATCACTGTGAGGCAATATGAATCAGTAAAGAGAGAGGGCCATGTCTGAGGCTTTATTTCTTTTTGAGGTTTAGAGCACTTGTAACAGGGGGATAGTTAGGCCTCTGTGTTAAAATAGAATTTCAAAGATAAATGAACCCTTAAACATCAGGCACCTCAGTCAGTTATTTAAGAACAAGCTATTTTTAACATCCTTTGTAATTTGATTTCTGAAACGAGTGCTTCCTAATCTTGAAAGTTTATTTTATCTTTGGAAGCTAGACCACGACATTGAAGCTTATTTCTTAGGGAACTCAGGTGGAAATGGGAAGAAATCATCGCTGGAGCTTGTTGATGGTTGAAACTGGGTTTTATGAGATTTTTTGTATACATATTGTCTGTGGTTTTGATCCAGTATTTGCTACCTTCAAGTGCAATGGCTGAAAAACAGCTACGTTCCTCCCTTTGGCTGTTCTCTTGTGAATTTTCCATATCTGATTAAAGCCTATAAGGTATGGTGAAGACCATGCAGAATTACACCAGCAGGTGCTCTACTAAATTCTGAACATATGCTGCGGTGTCTCTTCATGGTACGAGTAATATGGGTTTCCTCCTCCCAAATCACCAATACGTATGACCAGTTCCTTCCTCTATAGTGGTACTTTGGTTCGAACATTGTTTTATCAAAGGTGAAAGCCATTCATCAGACAAAAATCTCAGAGACAATGGGATGGGACAGAATGGGGGAAATAGCAGAAAGTCTTTGCTCTTAAGATCTTCAAGTACTTTCTTTCAAACCTCTATTT
>NW_010184057.1:11905-12766 GCF_000695765.1 Mesitornis unicolor
GTAAATCAAAGAAAATTTCTCACATATAATAATTCTGAGTCCCAATATTCCAGAATTATTTAAAAGGTACTAGCTACTCTTCTTTCCTAATGTTCCTTCCTCCAGAATCCATTTTAATTTATATGTTCTCAGCAAACTGTTGTTCTTTTCCTAAAGATTTGTTAGAAATTTTTTTCCAACTCAAATAAAAATATTTTTATTAAAATACCTCGACTGAAACTAGAATGCATTTCAAAATTACTTGCATTTCACTAACACTAGCATCTCCTCCACATGATTTAGCAAAATTTTATTTCTTCAAAGCACTAATTCAGTTTCCTGTCTTATTATTCAAACCTAATGGAGAAAGAACTGTTTTTTTCTGTTTCTTTTACTTTCTTTCTGATCATCCTACACTGACCTCCTTTTACCCTTTCCATTTTTTATCTTACTACTTAGAGAAATTTCTTCCAACAAGATACTGCCTCTGTAACAGCATCTCTGGCTCATTTCAACTGTTTTGAAGATTCAGCTAATAACAAATGTCATTTTACTTCTTGTCTGGTTTTGGTAGTGATGTCTTTACTGTGGCTATTTAAGTGTGAGACAAATACCAAAATGCACTTTATGAGTAAGTTGAATAAATAAATACCTAGTAAAGGAAATTATTGATGAGATACTTTTCTGTCAGTGTAAATAACATTTTTCTCTCTGAAAGATTAGCATCTAGCTACACTAGTAATACGGCAGGGAAAGTACCTTCAGGGGAGAATGAGTTAGAGATATCTGTAAGTGCCTACCCAAAGCTATGGACTAGAAGAAACAACCACATTTGACTGAACACATCACTTTTTGAAAACAGCATTAGGTGTAATGAAGTAT
>NW_010184058.1:0-11636 GCF_000695765.1 Mesitornis unicolor
ACCGAGCAATTCTGTGATTCTGTGATATGTCCCAAAAGGGTATACACATTTCAGGAGTGCAACTCCATGCGGTCAAGACAGAGTATATTTTCACTGGGAAATGAGTTGTTGACGGTAAGGTGACTGTTGGGTAATACCAACCATAAAGGCACACTGACCACATGGGCCTCTCTTCCCACCTACTGTTTTGTCCTCTTGTGTGGCTTTCCTGTCATTTGTACTGCACAGAAGACAGCAATATTTGGCCTAATAACTCATAACTATTATTCACAGAATAATAGAATGGTAGGGGTTGGAAATGACTTCTGAAGATCATCCAGTCCAATCCCCCTGCCAGAGCAGGATCACCTAGATAAGATCACACAGGAATGTGTCCAGGTGGGTTTTGAATGTTTCCAGAGAAGGAGACTCCACAACCTCTCTGGGCAACCTGTTCCTGTGCTCTGTCACCCTCACTGTAAGGAAGTTTTTCCTTATGTTTAAGTTGAACCTCCTGTATACTAGTTTGTGACCGTTGCCCCTTGTCCCGTCGCTGAGCACAACCGAGAAGAGTCTTGTCCCATCCTTCTGACACCCATCTTTTAGATATAAGCATTAATGAGATCCTCCCTCACTCTACTCTTCCCCAGGATAAAAGAGTTCTTACAAAGACAGGAAATATATTTTCCACATTTATCATGCTGATCTTGATGCTGGCCCATTTTTATTTTCATTTACAAACCTAAGCATCGTCTGGTGTAACAGAAATTAGACTCTTGTAATGAACAGTTTGAGCAGGGAAAAAACCTCCTGCTTTGGCAATAAATTATCTGCAAGAGTCGTTTCCTCACCTTACACTACAACACTGCCATTCAGGAGAAATCATTGAAAGATAATATGTTTTGCAAGATCAGTTCCTCCTTCTTTGAAAAGCAGAAGTTTTCATTTCCCTGGTAGCATTTGACTTTTATTAATGTTTCAGTGTTTCTACTGATCACAAGGAGTGATCATTTATTTTATAAAAAAACTAATGTATGAGCTGGCACCACCTTTTGCCTATTACACATAACCACCAATAAAAGCTTATTGAAAGTTTTCTGTTTATTTCTTCTAAAAAATCACCTTATTGTGCAGTGTGCATTTAATACAGGCATTTGATCATGATATCCTCCCAAACGCTGAATTTCTAAAGTACAGTCAGCTTTTCCTCCCTCTCATTCTCCAGGCAATCTGCACTATAAATGATTTTCATTATCAGTTGTCAAGTCTTCATATAGAAGAAAAAAGTAATAATAATAAAATAAAAGAAAACACTAGAAAGAAACCCTGTGAATGAGAAAGACCATTATTTATTTTTGATAACAGGATGATTTTGTCTCTAATATGGAGCTACCATCAGCCGCTCTGCTTATCTCAAGGGTGCTATTTGGGTTCTCAATTAAGATAGTTTAATAAAGAAAGGCAAGAGAAATATCCTTGCAATAATAAAAAAGGAAATGACAGCCCAAGCCAACAGTAACTCTAGTCATCCTTTTAAAATAATGATATTTTCAGACCTGTCAACATAAGTGTTTTATGATAAATAGATGTTATGTTGAGATTATTTAAAAAAAAACCAATAATAATAATTAGAAAACAACAACGAAAAAAACAACCAAACCCTGAGCACTCTTGAATGGTTTCCTTCAAAAAATTCTGTTAGCATTTACCTGACTGTAGTTTTTACTGTACCATTTCTAATGTACTTAAGCTGAGAGTAGGCTATGCAAATCTTGGGGCAGCATCACTGGTTTGAACATGCAAACCCAGCCACTGTCCCTTCCCTGGCCAATAAGCTACATTCAAGTTACCTGGCACTCCAGGAAGAGACCCCCAAACAGCAGCCATAGCACTGTGATAGAAAACAAGGATTTGAGAGCTCCATAGCTTACACATCTGGTTATACCTTTTTTTGATCCATAATCCTAGAGAAAAAGTTCTCTCCTAGTAGCAGAGAAAGGGGGAAAAACTTGCCCTTTTTTACAAGTCTGTGTTGATCTTATTAGTGTGATTAGCTTCTGTGATTGATTTCTCCAATTCTTTTAACAAAATAATGCTTCTATAGTACTATTTCCTACAGATTTCACCAGCCACTGGCATCTGCCTTCATATTGGAACTGTATAGTGCATTTCAGACTAAGTTGGGATGGGAAAAGCTATCGAAAGTAAAGCATGTAGGGAAGACTTGTGTTGATTTTATACTGTGATGAGTTTTTTTCCTTATCACAGATCAAGAAGAAGGAGGCAAAACCAGACAAAAGTTTATTAAATTACATCAGGCTACTTCTTAGTCTGTCTTTCACTGAGTGAACGTAACTGCCTTTTTTTTCAGTGCTTTGCTGTATTTCCTAATTTTGGTTTTCTGCTGTGAACAGAAGTTCCTATTGCACATGAGAATTTAGGAAGGACACTTGGAGTGATAATGAGGCCAGAAAGTCTACATTAAATTCATGTGACAAAACTATGATGTTGTTCTGTGGATACTATGTGTTAAAATTAAACATAATCAAGCATATAACTGCTACCTTATAAATGAAGTCTAGTGTCAGAATCTCTCAGATTTCATTTTTCCATGTACAGAGAAACAACATATACAAAAAAGAATACAGAATGCATTTTGTTTGCTATTAGGGAACCACTGCTCTTGAAAGGTTCAGTTTTCTGTTCTTTGCATAGTTAAGTTTTTAAATTAATTTAATGTAAGACAGGGTAGATGAGGAACGTAAGCTCCAAACATGGAAATGTGAGAAACTGTATTTGTAAAGATCATTTTAATTAGACCAACTGGCATTGCATCCAGACCCATAATAGGCAATACAGTTAGCTGTATTATACCAAGAGCTAGAGAAGACAAGACCACTTACCTTTCCACCTAAGCAAGCCAATGCAACAAATCATGATGATTTTAAATACCTGCAAAAATAATACACATCACACTAGGGTAAAACAAAAATAGACACACTATTTTGAAGCCTCATAAAAATAGACTTTTAGTGTCGCAAGTAACCAGCTAATGCTTCCAAGCTACTGAGGAGCTTGCAGCCACTAATCCACCTCTTACACTCAGGGTACCAAGTAGGGCTCTCACACATGTGTGTCGTCTGACAGTCACTACAGCTAACCAAAGTGCACAGACACAATGAATTCTAGTCAGAATCATAGAAAAATCCCTTTTACTAATGGAAAAGCCCAATAAAAATTTTAATCCTCAAGCTGTTCAAGCAGAACCATCCAGAACTGGTGAATCGCAAAGGTGTTGTGTTTCTCCAATAGTAACGCTAGACCACTGACAAGTTTGATCACTCATCAAATATTGTGGCAGTTTGGATGGGGTGTGTTACTACATCCACCATAGACACCAGCCCCGACACCATCAGAAGACCACATGTTTCATTCTCTGCAAAATGCCTTGAATGATAAAACCTTCACTGCTGATAGGATATCAAACTGTGCTTGGAACTGTTTTTTGCCAAAAAAGGGAAGAACTTTTTTGAATGCAGAGTCATGAAGTTGCTTGAAAGATGGTAAAAGGTAATTGAACAAAATGGACAATATAATGTTTAATACACTTTTTATTTCCCATGAAAAATTCACCTTTCATTTACCCAGAAGGAGACGCAATTACTTTTTGGTCAACCCAAAATGTCTGCATATAGCTTACTTGCTAACATATAGCCTGAAGTTATTTAATAAGATCTTGAAAAATTTCTTGTAATGAAAATGTAAATTGAGCCTTAACTCAAGTTTTGGAAATTCAGTAAAAATTAAACAATAAGGAGTCTGTATTTCTATAAGGTTTTTTTTCTTTCAACCTATAATTTACCACACCTGCTTGAATTCCTTTCTAATCCTTTATAAAAGCTGAGCTGCTAACAGTTTATTGTTGTGTCAAGTGTATTATTAAAATATAAGTTTGTTTTTTTCTTTGCCTATGAAGTCTGTTTTAAAGATTCAAACTTTGTTATTTGTATGTTGGCTTATACGCACAGGTTATAAAAATATATATAGTTAATATAAGTAACCTGACTACTATTTCAAGGATCAGAAGTATACTGTGTCAGCCAATATGTGATGCAAGTGTGATTGGGAAATGAAGTTTTGGATCATTACAGTCTACCAGGTACACAGAACAAGAAGCAGTCATGCTTATGAGAAACTTACAGTACATTAGAACAGACAGAAGAAAGGATGGGCAAAAGTACAATTATTATATTTCCCATGTTATAGGTTCAAAACTGAAAAAATTGCAGACTTAGGTGTACAGAAGGCCACTGTTTTAGGAACTGAATTATGACACCATAAAGAAGTGTGTCTGGCTACCAGGAAAACTTGTTATTCACTTCAGAAAACTGAAGATGAAGGATTTGGCTCAAAGTCACCCTGAGAGTCAATAATGCAGCCAGATACTGATCCATGTTTCCCTCACCCCAGTCCAGCCTGCAGGGTCATATTATCTTCCCAGTTAAATACAATATTGAACCTCAATCCCATTTGCTGTTATTTTTCTTGTCTAAGCTAGCTTTTACAGCCTCTTATAACACAAACACTGTAGGTGCAGCCAAGAGCAGTGGTACTTTCAGAAACCTGTATAGTAAAATATTCACCAGGCATGCCATGGCTATTCATTGCCTTGCTAGGTCTGAAAAATCCAGAAAGGGTAAATTCCCCTGTTTGCTTAACGCTTTGTTGGGACACTGTGCCTACAATTATACGAGTCAATTAAACGAGCCTGGGATGTTCTCCAGCACTGAGGCCAACAGGCATGGAATAACTCATGTTCACACTGTTAAATTTTCATGCTCTCCAAAACCAGGTGGCCACAGGCATAACCCCTTACACGGGTTTTCCCTGGCTCGTCCTAGTGCCCAAACCATGCCTGGGAATGGGGAAGACAGTGCTGGTTTGCCAGGCCAAAATAATGCCTGAGACCTTTCCAGTAACACCCAGGGAACTTCTTCCCTGGCCTTTTGTTGGCCCCTTGTTCAGAAGTGAATTTCTGTCCAAGCTAAAGAAAGACCACTTTCCTTGATCTCTCTCTTTTAACGACACAGATCAAATAGCAGCTGTGTCCATGTAACAGCTTGGATCCTGCTCAGTCACAAATAAACCGAGTACTTATCCACTCCTCTTTCATAGGTCTGGAAGCCACAGCCAGCCCTATAATTTTCTGTGCTTCCAAATTTAAGGAAAGAAGGAAGTTTTGTGGGTTTTTTTTGTTTTGATTTTGAGTTTTTTTGTGTTGTTTTTTTTTTCTTTGTGTGTGTGCGGTTTCATTGTTGTTTGCTGGTTTTGTTTTTTTTTCTGTAACATGACTGTTAATAATGAATAAACTCTGCCCAGATGTTTGGTTTCTCAAATCACAGGAACCTACTTTAAATCACCTATGTGAAGGTAAAACTCCTTTTGATTTCAGAGTGGAAGGAGAAAGGTGTACAGAGTTTTTGTTCTCACCTGCACCCTCCATAGACTTTCTACTGCTCTGCATTTCCAGTACTGCTATTCAAAGGATGGGGGGTGGGGGGAAGAAGTGCAAGGAAGAAAGAGAGTTTTCCTCAGCTTGCTAAGAACAAAGAACTAATGCCCACCTGCAGAGATTGCTTTTTATAACAAACACACCTCCTTAAAGTTAATTACTTTCAATTTATCACAGCCGGAGTGACTGAAGGCACCACTGAAACAAGCAGTGCCATCTAACGGAGGAACAACTTTGTGTAATTTGAGCATCCAAACCTTGAGAAAAAGAAAACTCCACATAGTATTTATATCAAGCCACAAGCACACCAGGAACTTTTCAACAAATAAAAGACAATTGCAAAAAGAACCTGTCCTCTAAGTTCAGACATTTTGGAAATTGTCAGGCTGCATGGGGGTTGCAGCAATACCAGGTGGCAGAGGCTGTGTTTTCTTCCAGGGTGCGTGAGGGCTGAGTACCAAATGAAAGCACACCAGCATCAGTTGGTGACTCAATCCCAAAAGGGATTCTGCCATGACCTACAAGGACCTGAAAGGTGAAG
Organism: Mesitornis unicolor; assembly: GCF_000695765.1. Classification (NCBI taxonomy): domain Eukaryota; kingdom Metazoa; phylum Chordata; class Aves; order Mesitornithiformes; family Mesitornithidae; genus Mesitornis; species Mesitornis unicolor. Next base: position 6,033 of record NW_010184058.1, read on the forward strand.
GAAGAAAATGAAGCTTCAGGGTTGCTTCCTCCCATCCCAAAATCAGCCCTCCTGCGAGGTGGTGCTAGCACACAGAGCTCCATCACAGGATGCCTTTGCTCAGGGATCTCACAGGCTCTATCATGTACTGTAATGCCACATCATGAAAAAAGTGTTTTCCTCTATAAACATAAGTTCTAGAGATGAAAAATGGCAATGAAAAGTCCTTACATGATGACTTTTAGAGTCCAAACCAGATGTTTTCATATTTTCAGTGGAGGACTAGGGTGAAACATCACAGTAAACAGTAATTGTTGACTGCAATTGTTTAAAAAAATAAAGAGAACGAGTATGTGTGTGGAAATCAGAAGAAAAAAGAATGCCTACATTTTTAATAGATTAAACCAATTAAAATGGTATTTGTATTCCAAAATCCTCAATGCTTAGAAAAATATCTTGAGAAGGCAATACGAATCTAAGTTAATTACGCAAATTAAAAGAATGCTGAACAGTTGTATGACAGACACGCAAAAAAGCATGAGTAATAAACTTTTCTCAATGAAAGATCTATTAAAAATTCCTCTATAAAACAATTAAAATCATGCCAGGAGACTAATTTTGAGACAATTTTAATCTTAGCTTTAATTCGCTAATTGTGTTAGTGTTTGAGGACTTAAGTACATCTGCATGGGGAAAAATAATCTGATGCTTTGGAAAGCAAAATAATTAATGTTTGAATTTTAAAAGTGAATAATATCCTCATGGCAGTTAGCAGAGTATTTTGTAAATTCATGTGGCAAGACATATATAGTTATATTAGCATATATGGCTAATTTGTAATCCACATCTAGGTTGGCAGAAACCAGCCCTTTTAGAAACTTAGAAGAAACTTTAAGAAAACCCTTTTTATTTCAAGGGAACATTGGTGTGCAGTGATAGTATATTTATGCCGTACATTTTATTCAAGTGCTAATTAAATTCATATTTACATTCGAAAGCAAACTCAAAGCAACCACCAGTATACATAAAACATTGTCTTGCTTGTGTGGTTTCACATCTCTTGTTTATAACACACTGAAAATAAAAACCTAAAAGTTTCACTCCTGTTTTTCTCTTTCTTTTATATATATGGGAAAATTAATATGTTGTTGCAGGGTTCTTCATTAACAGGATTTAGCAGAGAGAGTTTGGGGTTATTTTTATGTTAAAAATTTTATGTGTTTTATAAAAATATTCTAGATAAGCATCACTGAATCATTTGGTTGGTTAAAAAAAGAAGAAAAATAATTGTGGAGTTCTATAGATTTTATAAATATTTAAGGCCTAAAAATGGCAAGACAGTTTGAGATCAACTAAAAACAAATGGCAAGGCAGTTTGAGATAAACTAAAACCAAATGTACAAATACATGTTCAGTGTAACTGTGAATTTAACAGCAAACTGTATTATGCATGACTGAAATAGAACTCTGTCTTTTTTACATTAATAAAGGTGTATGTTCAACCATGGTAAAGAACTGTATGTTCCCATGTGTCTTTATGTATGCCTGTTTGTATTACAGACAAGGTGATGTTTAAGTAATTTAACCAGTCCATGAGGCTTCAGCTTCTGTTTACCCTAAGACTCATCCTCACATCTTCCTTCCCACTTGGTTAGCACAGGGGCTCTCAGGTAACCTTGCTGCCTCTATGAAGGATTTATTTTCTTCCCATGGAGACATGGAATGAAATCACTGGGAACATTTGCTTCATTGCTGGTATAAGCAGTTGATTTCTTTTCTTTTAAATATTTCCCAGTATTGAAAAGTATTCTTTCTCAGTAACTCAGACAAGACAGTATCTTGTTGGGGTTTTGCAGGGAGATCATTAATGCAGGGACAAGAAATAAAAAATGAGGTGGCCTTAAGCTTGTCAGCATTAACCCTCTTGTCTTACCTCCACCTCCTCTCTCCCATAGGAAAAAATACTATTTTCTAGTCCCTCTGGGCAGATTGGCTGGAGTCATCAGAGGGAGCTTTCACATAATACAAGAACTATGAAATAGGGTATACAATACATCTCTGTCAGACCTCTCTCTGATACAGCCCAGCCACCATGCAGAGTTGTAGGGGATAAGGAGGAGATTCTGGAGAGCACCACCACTCCTCTGCTTTGCACCACCTCAGGAGCGCAGACCATTCGCTGATATTGATGTCTTCCTCCTGCAACACAGAAGTGTTTTCAGCATGCCATGGCAGCTCACAAACCCCTTGCTTATAGGGTCGTTTCACCACTGTCAGCAGTAGCTAGTTTAAACATGGTAATATATTTACCAAAAGGATGGCTGGCTTGGATGGAGGATCTAGTGGTCAGTGAAGATGTGTTTCTGTTTAGCAGTATAATGACTAAGCTGGCCAAAAGGATCAAGCAGTTTTCCCTAGGCTATTCAGTAAACCAGGGCTGCACTTCTGATTAACACCCAAAGTGTTTCCTTCTACCACTTTTAGTCCTGAATAGTAAAGCCATCTTTCCAGAACAGAAAACCTAAGAAGTTAAGAATCCAATTATAAGCTGCTTCAAATTTCAGTGAGAGAACAAAGTGTGGAGAGCGTGAAAGTGCAACATACTAACAGTTAAATCTTGGAAGAAAAGGGCGAAAGTTGTTAAAAACAAGCAAAAATATAAATTCACACTGTTACCTATTCTAGGAAGGGACATATAAGACTTTGCCAAGGTTAGAGATGAATAGGCTACATTGATCCACATTTATCTTCAGTTACTACTGGGAGATGAAGGTTCAGCTTCCTGTTTCAACTGCAGAATTCTTTTATGAAAAACCAATTAAGTTTTCTTTTGGTAGAAGCAATGTGCCTTATTGTAAAATTTCTGGCCCTTGCTCCTCTATTTCTTAAATTCTCCTCTGTAAAGTCATGTTAACGAATATTTCCTTTTCTCTTAGTCTTTGTCTGAAATGTTTTTTCAATTCCCAGGAACCACATCCATATAAAGTGACTAACATGAGAAAGCCCCATTCTCAGCAATGCCTCTAAACACCACTAGGGACTTAAGCATATGAAAGGTTGCATAACTATATTTTAATAAATCACAGGTTAACAAGAAAGTCCATAAACTTCTATCCATAAGTTCAAATGTTCTTTCAATATTACTGCAGTCATAAATAACATCCTCCGGCACTAAACTTCCCATCATTTAGACCTTCCCTCTTGATGTTTGCAATGTGTTTATTAAACTAAAATCTGTTCATAAATGAAACCCAGGCTCCAACTATCAATTCAACACTTTTACCAATAAACATGACATCAAAAAGCCAAACTGTTTTAAACATACAAGACTATAAAGTTCTCTTTTCATTCATTATCTCTTCTGCACCTGCTCTAAATACTTCTTAGCTTAATTAATGGTCTCTTAACAATCAGTGTTTATATTCACTTTGAAGCTGCTTCAGCAGGCAGATAATAGTTACTGTTTGTTTCCTTTCTGTGTCCTGGCTGTCACTCAGAGCCACATTGAATGGAAACTTATTTCCATTGCATGGGCTAGCAGGAGACTCTTTCACTCACCACAGCCATTTGTTGCTTGGTTAACACTTCACATATTAACCATGCTGCTTCACCTACATTTTATGTTCAAGCACTAACATTTTTATTACATTCCAGTAAACTAAACCATTTTCAGGCAACAGGAACATACAGGATAGTAAACCTTGGCCTGAGGTCAACCACTCCTACAGTTCTGTCTCTAGAACGATCACTGGAGGAAGCAAACTGCTTATTCCCTGGGGTTTCATTCCTCTGAACTCCCCTACAAGATGGACCATGGGGGTGGTCCCACACCTCACAGATACTGGTGGGTGAATAACCCAGGAGCACTGTCTTTAGTGAGACCTGGAGTCTGCTTCCATGCTTCTGGCATCATTCGGCCTCTGGGGAGCTGCATCTTCTTGTCCTCCATGGCCCAGGCTCCCTGGGTGGGCCACGAGGAACAGAAAACATAACTTCAAGCTTTGAATGTACCCTATACTTCAACCCTGAATCCACAGAGCACTCAGCAGGATAAGAAAAATTAATGTTGTGTAGGTGGATGACTCACACACTTCCACAAAGAGAAAAAGAGAATAAAAAGAGGCCATCCAGTATTTTGACAGGGAGAATTTCCATAGCAGTCTAATGGTTCACTTTTCAGTGGGAACCAATTTAAAACAACAAAGAAAATAAAAGTGATCTTTTTAGCCCAAATGTGACAAAAATATTGTGGTCTCTAAAGAGTGTTAATGCAGCAAAACATAAAATATTATTGTTACTAATCAGTGTGCATCATCTGTACTTACAGACTCTCTTCTTACCCCAGTGGTCATGTTCAGCTGACAAAGCTGAAATACTGCATAGAAAGCTGGGGAGGAGTCACGTCTTAAAAGATTTCAATCAGCCCATAAAAGGTGCTAAGGCTCCTATGCACTCTATGCTTGCCCCACATGGACTTTGACCCTATATCCATCCAAACAGAGGATGGGTACACTTCAGCCTCAGAGATGAGGGGTTGTGTCATGGCTAGCAAGGTTAGCGTGGGCATAGGAATGGTCTCAGAGCTGGATGACAGGTGAAGCTGCCTTATCACTGCATGGCTGCAAGTGTCCTCTTCCACTTCTCTGGTGCATCTAGGGCATTCCCTTAAGGCCAGAACTCACGTCTCCAAGGAAGATGAATCAGGCCTTTAACACCACATTTCTTTACTTGCATCATTTGGTAATTCTACTTCCATATTTGAAAACAAACAACACCTCTCCCTTCAGCAAAAAACCACAAGAACTGTGATATTTAAATTCACAAAGAAAGTTCGATTCCCAGGAAAGCCGTGATTTCCAATATTAAGCAATGGGTAAGACAACTTCTATATCACTGCAGAGTTACACTTTCTTAGTTACACAGTTTTCAATGACGCATTTCCTAGCATTATCAAAGGAAATTCAGTGACACCTAGCTAGTATGCTACACTTAGTGCCAGCATCCTCTCTCAGAGGAAGAAACAATTCTCACCGACCAAGAGCGAAGTGTGTGCAGAATTCTTCACAAGAGCTCACATAATTGTCTTATCAACTCCTCCTCTCCTGAATCAGGGATAAATGACAGGTGGCACCAATATATCACCATCCCCCATGACAAACAGCAGTTCTGAGAAAGTACACAGATAAAGGTATGGTTACTGCCAAAAATATGCCTACATAACAAATGCTTTCTAACGAATGCAAAAAGAAACCTAAAAGCTTCCTTCTAGGAACTATGTTTTAGTATTTTTCTTGTGAATTGAGTGAAAACATGAGGACATAGTGATTTCAGCTGTGAGGTTTTTGTGTTTTAGATAAACATTCTTGCCATTAGGGAACTGATATGTGACAAATTCCACCCCTTGATTTATCACATTTCACACAAAAATGCATCTAATTGCAAATTGTTATTTTTGCATTTACAGTACTATCATTGTAGCCCACCATGATTACAGCACCTGTGAAACTCAGTGCCTGGGGGAAAACTACTGTACCGCCATCTCCTTTCTATTAATGGAGTAATTCAATACATTTACCTTCCTGAGCACTGTGATTTTATACGACTAAAGCTACATATTTCCTGCTG